>NW_025423131.1:0-96507 GCF_020497125.1 Mauremys mutica
CTTGGCTGAAGCGCCGGCCACCGCCTCATCCGGGGAGGACGATGAGGACAAGCCCTGCACGACGGGTTCCGCCGCAGGGGCCGCTGACTGCTCCTCGGCTGGGTCGTCCTGCATGTAGGACTGGTGGTCCGGCGGAACGGAGGGCTCACGTCGAGGTGAGGGGGCCGGCCGGCTAACCATTGCCTCGGGGACCCTGCGCTCGGAGGCCGAGTGTCTCGGGGGAAACGGCACACCTTGCGTTTCGTACTGGGCCCAGGGAACCCAGAAGCCCCACTGTTGAGCCCCCTGATGCTCGCCGTGTGGGGTCGGTAGCAGGTGCGCGTTGCTGTCAGCACCGGAGGCCACCGATGCTGGGCGGGATGGCCAAGGAGGCGCTGAGGCGCTAATGGATTATACCGCCGACGGCGGTAGTATGTCCGCAGACGGTGCCGAGGCATGGTGTCTGTCCATCCGGTACCGGGACGGTGACCGGGACCGTTGGCCACCGCGGTGCCGGGAGCTCGACCGGTGCCGGGACCTTGACCGGGAGCGGGATTCGCGGTGCCGGGAGTGGCTGCGCGATTCGCGGTGCCGGGAACGGTGCTGGGACGGAGACCTCCTGTGGTACCGACGCGACGGTGATCGTGACCTGGACTGGTGCCGGGAGTGCGACCGGTACCGAGACGGCGAGTGGTGCCGAGGCCGGGAGCGACGGGATGGCGACCTCCGTTGGGACCGGGAGCGTGACCGGGACCGGGAGTGTCGCTTGCGTCGGCGTTCCGTGGAGGGCGGCCGGATCATCATCGCCGGCTTTCCGATGGACTGGACAGCCCGCACCGGCGGTGCCGGGGGCCGGAGGCTCGGTGCCTCTACGAGCTGTATCAGCTCATGCGCCGCGGAGAATGTCTCCGGCGTCGACGGCAGTCGTGGCTCAACCGCGGACGGTGCCGGGGAGTGTGGCGGTGCCGGACTCGACGGCCCTTGCGGCGCCGGAGTCAACGGGCCGATGCCCGCCTGGGGCAGCCGGTGCACTCTGCACCGATGAGGCTCGCGGTGCCGGCGCGGCCGGTGCCGGGGGCTGCAGCGACGCCTCCATGAGGAGCTGCTTAAGTCTATTGTCCCACTCCTTACGCGTTCTGGGCTTGAAGGCGGAACAGATCTGACACTTGTCTGTCCGGTGACCTTCGCCGAGACAATGAAGACAGGCGTCGTGCGGGTCCCCTATCGGCATAGGCCTCTGGCAGATTGCGCAGGGCTTAAAGCCCGGTGCCTTGGGCATGAGCCCGCACCGGGGGAGGAAAGGGAGGGGAAACCCCCCTAACCTTATCACTAAAACCTAACTAACTAACTATACAACTATCTACACTAACAATGAACGAACTATATACAAAAAACCTTTAGCGAGAGCTAGGGTGGTGGAGGACGGAGAGCACTCCACAGTTCCAACTGGCCGTCACAGGCGGTAAGAAGGAACTGAGGAGCGGACGGGCCGGCTGGGGTATATAACAGGCGCCATAGCGGCGCCACTCCAGGAGGTGCCAGCCGGCCAGCCGGAGTTGCTAGGGTAAAAAAGTTCCGAAGAGCCATGCACGCGCGGTGCGCACACCTGACTGGAATGCATAGGAGCAATCACTCGAAGAAGAAGCTCCTCTTCGCCAGCCATCCTGCTATCCGCTCCTCTCCTACAGCCAATCTGCCATCCGCTCCTGTGTAAGCCAATCTGCTATCCGCTCCTCTCCGCCAGCCACCCTGCTATCCGCTCCTCTCCGCCAGCCAATGTGCTATCCGCTCCTCTCCATCAGCCAATCTACTATCCGCTCCTGTGTCAGCCAATCTGCTATACGCTCCTCTCCGCCAGCCAATGTGCTATCCGCTTCTCTATGTCAGCCAATCTGCTATCCGCTCCTGTGTCAGCCAATCTGCTATCCGCTCATCTTTGCCATCCAAACTGCTATCCGCAACTCTCCGCCAGCCACCCTGCTATCCGCTCCTCTCCGCCAGCCAATTTGCTATCCGCTCCTCTCCGCCAGCCACCCTGCTATCCGCTCCTCTCCGCCAACCACCCTGCTATCCGCTCCTCTCCGCCAACCAATCTGCTATCCGCTCCTCTCCGCCAGCCAATCTGCTATCCGCTCCTGTGTCAGCCAATCTGCTATCCGCTCCTCTTTGCCAGCCACCCTGCAATCCGCTCCTCTCCGCCAGCCAATCTGCCATCTACCCCTGTGTCAACCACCCTGCTATCCGCTCCTCTCCGCCAGCCAATCTGCTATCCGCTCGTCTCCGCCAGCCAATCTGCTATCCGCTCCTGTGTCAGCCAATCTGCTATCCGCTCCTCTTTGTCAGCCACCCTGCTATATGCTCCTCTCCGCCAGCCAATCTGCTATCCTCTCCTCTTTGCCAGCCAATGTGCTATCCGCTCCTCTACGCCAACCGCCCTACTATCCGCTCCTCTCTGCCAACCACCCTGCTATCCGCTCCTCTGCGCCAGCCACCCTGCTATCCGCTCCTCTCCACCTGCCAATCTGCTATCCGCTCCTGTGTCAGCCACCCTTCTATCCGCTCCTCTCCTCCAGCCACCCTGCTATCCACTCCTCTCCGCCAGCCAATCTGCTATCCGCTCCTGTGTCAGCCAATCTGCTATCCGCTCCTCTCCGCCAGCCAATCTGCTATCCGCTCCTCTCCGCCAGCCAATCTGCTATCCGCTCGTCTCCGCCAGCCAATCTGCTATCTGCTCCTGTGTCAGCCAATCTGCTATCCGCTCCTCTTTGTCAGCCACCCTGCTATCTGCTCCTCTCCACCAGCCACCCTGCTATCCGCTCCTCTCCGTCAACTACCCTGCTATCCGATCCTCTCCACCAGCCAATCTGCTATCCGCTCCTGTGTCAGCCAATCTGCTATCCGCTCCTCTCCGCAAGCCACCCTGCTATCCGCTCCTCTCCGCCATCCAATCTGCTATCCGCTCCTGTGTCAGCCAATCTGCTATCTGCTCCTCTCCGCCAGCCACCCTGCAATCCGCTCCTCTCCACCAGCCACCCTGCTATCCGCTCCTGTGTGAATCTGCTATCCGCTCCTGTGTCAGCCACCCTGCTATCTGCTCCTTCACTGCCAACCAATCTGCTATCCGCTCCTCTCTGCCAGCCAATCTGCTATCCGCTCCTGTGTCAGCCAATCTGTTATCTGCTCCTCTCCGCAAGCCACCCTGCAATCCGCTCCTCTCCACCAGCCACCCTGCTATCCGCTCCTGTGTCAATCTGCTATCCGCTCCTGTGTCAGCCACCCTGCTATCCGCTCCTCTCCGCCAGCCACCATGCTATCTGCTCTTCTCCGCCAAGCACTCTGCTATCCGCTCCTCTCTGCCAGCCAATATGCTATCCGCTCCTATGTCTTCCAATCTACTATCAGCTCATCTTTCCCAGCCAATCTGCTATACGCTCCTCTCCGCCAGCCACCCTGCAATCCGCTCATCTCGGCCAGCCACCCTGCTATCCGCTGCTCTCCTCCAGCCAATCTGCTATCCGCTCCTCTCCGCCAGCCACCCTGCTATCCGCTCCTGTGTCAATCTGCTATCCGCTCCTGTGTCAGCCACCCTGCTATCTGCTCCTTCTCTGCCAACCAATCTGCTATCCGCTCCTCTCTGCCAGCCAATCTGCTATCCGCTCCTGTGTCAGCCAATCTCTTATCTGCTCCTCTCCGCAAGCCACCCTGCAATCCGCTTCTCTCCACCAGCCACCCTGCTATCCGCTCCTGTGTCAATCTGCTATCCGCTCCTGTGTCAGCCACCCTGCTATCCGCTCCTCTCCGCCAGCCACCCTTCTATACGCTCCTCTCCACCAGCCACTCTGCTATCCGCTCCTCTCCGCCAGCCATCCTGCTATCCGCTCCTGTGTCAGCCAATCTGCTATGCGCTCCTCTCCGCCAGCCACCCTGCTATATACTCCTCTGCGCCAGCCACCCTGCTATCCGCTCCTCTCCACCTGCCAATCTGCTATCCGCTCCTGTGTCAGCCACCCTTCTATCCGCTCCTCTCCTCCACCCACCCTGCTATCCACTCCTCTCCGCCAGCCAATCTGCTATCCGCTCCTGTGTCAGCCAATCTGCTATCCGCTCCTCTCCGCCAGCCACCCTGCTATCCGCTCCTCTCCGCCAGCCACCCTTCTATACGTTCCTCTCCACCAGCCACTCTGCTATCCGCTCCTCTCCGCCAGCCATCCTGCTATCCGCTCCTGTGTCAGCCAATCTGCTATGCGCTCCTCTCCGCCAGCCACCCTGCTATATACTACTATCCGCCAGTCACCCTGCTATCTGCTCCTCTCCACAAGCCACCCTGCTATCCGTTCCTCTCCGCCAGCCACCCTGCTATCCGCTCCTCTCCGCCAGCCATTCTGCTATCTGCTCCTCTCCGCCAAGCACTCTGCTATCCGCTCCTCTCCGCCAGCCAATCTGCTATACGCTCCTGTGTCAGCCAATCTGCTATCCGCTCCTCTCCGCCAGCCACCCTGCTATCCGCTCCTCTCCGCCAGCCAATCTGCTATCCGCTCCTCTCCGCCAACCACCCTGCTGTCCTCTCCTCTCCGCCAGCCACCCTGCTATCCGCTCCTCTCCAACAGCCACCCTGCTATCCGCTCCTCTCCGCCAACCACCCTTCTATCCGATCCTCTCCACCATCCAATCTGCTATCCGCTCCTGTGTCAGCCAATCTGCTATCCGCTCCTCTCCGCCAGCCACCCTGCTATCCGCTCCTCTCCGCCAGCCAATCTGCTATCCGCTCCTCTCCGCCAACCACCCTGCTGTCCTCTCCTCTCCGCCAGCCACCCTGCTATCTGCTCCTCTCAGCCAGCCACCCTGCTATCCGCTCCTCTCCGCCAGCCACCCTGCTATCCGCTCCTCCCGCCATCCAATGTGCTATCCGCTCCTCTCCGTCAGCCAATCTCCTATCCGCTCCTGTGTCAGCCAATCTGCTATCCGCTCCTGTGTAACTCAATCTGCTATCCGCTCCTCTTTGCCATCCAATCTGCTATCCGCTCGTCTCCGCCAGCGACCCTGCAATCCGCTCCTCTCCGCCAACCACCCTGCTATCCGCTCCTCTCCACCAGCCAATTTGCTATCAGCTCCTCTCAGTAAGCAAATCTTCTATCCGCTCCTCTCCGTCAGCCAATCTGCTATCCGCTACTCTCCGCCAGCCACCCTGCTATTTGCTCCTCTCCGACAGCCAATCTGCTATCCGCTCCTGTGTCAGCCAAACTGCTATCCTCTCCTCTCTGTCAGCCAATCTGCTATCCGCTCCTCTCCGCCAGCCAGTCTGCTATCCGCTGCTGTGTCGGCCAATCTGATATCCGCTCCGCTCCGCCAGCCACCCTGCTATCCGCTCCTCTCCGCCAGCCACCCTGCTATCTGCTCCTCTCCTCCAGTCACCCTGCTATCCGCTCCTCTCCGCCAGCCACCCTGCTATCCGCTCCTCTCCGCCAGCCAATCTGCTATCCGCTCCTGTGTCAGCCAAACTGCTATCCGCTCCTCTTTGCCAGCCACCCTGCTATCCGCTCCTCTCCGCCAGCAAATCTGCTATCCGCTCCTCTACGCCAGCCAATCTGCTATCCGCTCCTCTCCGCCAGCCAATCTACTATCCGCTCCTGTGTCAGCCAATCTGCTATCCGCTCCTGTGTCAGCCAATCTGCTATCCGCTCCTCTTTGCCAGCCACCCTGCTATCCGCTCCTCTCCGTCAGCCACCCTGCTATCCGATCCTCTCCGCCAGCCAGTCTGCTATCCTCTCCTATTTACCAGCCAATCTGCTATCCTCTCCTATCCGCCAGCCACCCTGCTATCCGCTCCTCTCCTCCAACCAATCTGCTATCCGCTCCTCTCCGTCAGCCAATCTGCTATCCGCTCCTGTGTCAGCCAATCTGCTATCCGCTCCTCTCCGTCAGCCAATCTGCTATCCCCTCCTCTCTGTCAGCCTCCCTGCTATCCACTCCTCTCCGTCAGCCACCCTGCTTTCCCCCTTTGTCAGCCAATCTGCTATCCTCTCCTCTCCGTCAGCCAATCAGCTATCCGCTCCTGTGTCAGCCAATCTGCTATCCCCTCCTCTCCGTCAGCCAATCTGCTATCCGCTCCTCTCCGTCAGCCACCCTGCTTTCCGCTCCTTTGTCAGCCAATCTGCTATCCCCTTCTCTCTGTCAGCCACCCAGCTATCCGCTCCTCTCCGTCAGCCACCCAGCTATCCGCTCCTCTCCGTCAGCCAATCTGCTATCCGCTCTTCTCCGTCAGCCAACCTGCTATCCGCTCCTCTTTGCCAGTCAATCTGCTATCCGCCCCTCTCCATCAGCCACCCTGCTATCCGCTCCTCTCCGCCAGCCACCCTGCTATCCGCTCATCTCCGTCAGCCAATCTGCTATCCGCTCCAGTGTCAGCCAATCAGCTATTCGCTCTTGTGTCAGCCAATCTGCTATCCGCTCCTGTGTCAGCCAATCTGCTATCCCCTCATCTCCGTGAGCCAATCTGCTATCCGCTCCTGTGCCAGCCAATCTGCTATTCGCTCTTGTGTCAGCCAATCTGGTATCCGCTCCTGTGTCAGCCAATCTGGTATCCGCTCCTCTCCGTCCGCCACCCTACTATCTGCCCCTGTGTCAGCCAATCTGCTATCCGCTCCTGTGTCAGCCACCCTGTTATCCGCTCCTCTACGTCAGCCACACTGCTATCCGCTCCTCTCCGTCAGCCACCCTGCTATCTGCTCCTCTCCGTCAGCAACCCTGCTATCCGCTCCTCTTTGCCGGCCACCCCGCTATCCGCTCCTCTGCGTCAGCCAATCTGCTATCCGCTCCTCTCCAACAGCCACCCTGCTATACGCTCCTCTCCGTCAGCCACCCTGCTATCCGCTCCTGTGTCAGCCAATATGGTATCCGCTCCTGTGTCAGTCAATCTGCTATCCGCTCCTCTACGTCAGCCACCCTGCTATCCGCTCCTCTTTGCCAGCCACCCTGCTATCTGCTCCTCTCCGCCAGCCAATCTGTTATCCGTTACTCTCCGCCAGCCACCCTGCTATCCGCTCCTCTCCGCCAGCCACCCTGCTCTCCGCTCCTCTCCGTCAGTCAATCTGCTATCCGCTCCTCTCCGTCAGCCACCCTGATATCCGCTCCTGTGTCAGCCAATATGGTATCCGCTCCTGTGTCAGTCAATCTACTATCCGCTCCTCTACGTCAGCCACCCTGCTATCCGCTCCTGTGTCAGCCACTCAGGCTATCCGCTCCTGTGTCAGCCACCCTGCTATCCGCTCCTCCCCGCCAGCCAATCTGCTATCCGCTCCTCTGAGTCAGCCAATCTGCTGTCCGCTCCTCTCCGCCAGCCAATCTGCTATCCGCTCCTCTCCGTCAGCCAATCTGCTATCCCCTCCTCTCCGTCAGCCACCCTGCTATCCGCTCCTCTCCCTCAGCCAATCTGCTACCCGCTCCTGTGTCAGCCAATCTGCTATCCGCTCCTCTTTGCCAGCCACCCTGCTATCCGCTCCTCTATGACAGCCACCCTGCTATCCGCTCCGGTGTCAGCCACCCTACTATCCACTCCTCTCCGTCAGTCAATCTGTTATCCACTCCTCTACGCCAGCCACCCTGCTATCCGCTCGTCTCCGCCAGCCAATCTGCTATCCGCTCCTGTGTCAGCCAATCTGCTATCCGCTACTGTGTCAGCCAATCTGCTTTCCGCTCCTCTCCGTCAGCCAATCTGCTATCCGCTACTCTCCGTCAGCCAATCTGCTATCCGCTCCTCTCCGCCAGCCAATCTGCTATCCGCTCCTCTCTGCCAGCCAATCTGCTATTCGCTCCTGTGTCAGCCAATCTGCGATCCGCTCCTCTCCGTCAGCCTATCTGCGATCCGCTCCTCTTTGCCAGCCAATCTGCGATCCGCTCTTCTCCGCCAGCCAATCTGCTATACGCTCCTCTCCGTCAGCCAATCTGCTATCCGCTCCTGTGTCTGCCAATCTGCTATCTGCTCCTCTTTGCCAACCAAACTGCTGTCCGCTCTTCTTTGCCAGCCAATCTGCTAGCCGCTCCTGTGTCAGACAATCTGCTATCCACTCCTGTGTCAGCCAATCTGCTATACGCTCCTCTCCGTCAGCCAATCTGCTATCCGCTCCTGTGTCAGCCAATCTGCTATCCGCTCCTCTTTGCCAGCCAAACTGCTATCCGCTCCTCTCCGCCAGCCAATCTGCTTCTGCTCCTATCCGTCAGAAAATCTGCTATCCGCTCCTGTCAGCCAATCTGCTATCTGCTCCTCTTTGCCAACCAAACTGCTGTCCGCTCCTCTTTGCCAGCCAATCTGCTAGCCGCTCCTGTGTCAGACAATCTGCTATCCACCCCTGTGTCAGCCAATCTGCTATACGCTACTCTCCGCCAGCCAATCTGCTATCCGCTTCTCTCCGTCAGCCAATCTGCTATCCGCTCCTGTGTCAGCCAATCTGCTATCCGCTCCTCTTTGCCAGCCACCCTGCTATCCGCTTCTGTTTCAGCCAATCTGCAATCCGCTCCTGTGTCAGCCAATCTGCTATCCGCTCCTCACCGTCAGCAACCCTGCTTTCCCCCCTTGTCAGCCAATCTGCTATCCGCTCCTCTCCTTCAGCCACCCTGCTATCCGCTCCTCTCTGCCAGCCACCCTGCTATCCGCTCCTCTCCGCCAGCCACACTGTTATCTGCTCATGTGTCAGCCAATCTGCTATCCGCTCCTCTCCGTCAGCCAATCTGCTATCCGCTCCTGTGTCAGCCAATCTGCTATCCGCTCCTCTCCGCAGCCAATCTGCTATCCGCTCCTGTGTCAGCCAATCTGCTATCCGCTCCTCTTTGCCAGCCAAACTGCTATCCGCTCCTATCCGCCAGCCACCCTGCTATCCGCTTCTGTTTCAGCCAATCTGCAATCCGCTCCTGTGTCAGCCAATCTGCTTTCCGCTCCTCACCGTCAGCAACCCTGCTTTCCCCCATTGTCAGCCAATCTGCTATCCGCTCCTCTCCTTCAGCCACCCTGCGATCCGCTCCTCTCCGCCAGCCACCCTGCTATCCGCTCCTCTCCGCCAGCCACCCTGTTATCTGCTCATGTGTCAGCCACCCTGCTATCCGCTCCTCTCCTCATCCAATCTGCTATCCGCTCCTCTCCGCCAGCCAATCTGCTATCCTCTCCTCTCCGTCAGCCAATCTGCTATCCGCTCCTCTCCGCCAGCCACCCTCCTATCCGCTCCTCTCCTTCAGCCACCCTGCTATCCGCTCCTGTGTCAGCCACCCTACTATCCGCTCCTGTGTCAGCCACCCTGTTATCCTCTCCTCTCCATCAGCCGCCCTGCTATTCGCTCATCTCCGTCAGCCACACTGCTATCCGCTCCTCTCCATCAACCAATCTGCTATCCGCTCTTCTCCGTCAGCCACCCTGCTATCCGCTCCTCTCCGTCAGCCACCCTGCTATCCACTATTGTGTAAGCTAATCTGCTATCCGCTCCTGTGTCAGCCAATCTGCTATCCCCTCCTCTCCGTCAGCCAATCTGCTATCCGCTCCCCTGTGCCAGCGAATCTGCTATCCGCTCCTCTCCGTCAGCCAAGCTGCTATCCGCTTCTCTCCGTCAGCCAATCTGCTATCCTCTCCAGTGTCAGCCAATCTTCTATCTACTCCTGTGTCACCCAATCTGCTATACCCTCCTCTCCCCCAGCCACACTGCTATCCCCTCCTCTCCGTCAGCCAATCTGCTATACCCTCCTCTCTGTCAGCCACCCTGCTATCCGCTCCTCTCCGTCAGCCACCCTGCTATCGGCTCCTCTCCGTCAGCCAGTCTGCTATCCGCTCCTGTGTCAGCCAATCTGCTATCCGCTCCTCTCTGTCAGCCAATCTGCAGATTTCCTGACACAGTAGAGGGTAGCAGAGTGGCTGGCGGAGAGGAGCGGATAGCAAGGTGGTTGGCGGAGAGGAGCGGATAGCAGGGTGGTTGGAGGAGAGGAGCGGATAGCAGGGTGGTTGGCGGATAGGAGTTTATATCAGATTGGCTGGCAAAGAGGAGCAGATAGCTGGGTGTCTGGCGGACAGGACCGGATAGCGGGGTGGCTGGTGGACAGGAGCGGATAGCAGATTGGTTGGCGGAGAGCAGAAGATAGCAGATTAGCTGGCGGAGAGGAGCGGATAGCAGGTTGGCTGGTGGAGAGGAGCGGATACCAGAGTGGCTGGCGGAGAGGCGCGGATAGCAGGGTGGCTGGCGGAGAGGAGCAGATAGCAGGATGGCTTACACAGGAGCGGATAGCAGGGTGGCTGGCAGAGAGGAGCGGATAGCAGGGTGGTTGGCAGAGAGGAGCGGATACCAGATTGGCTGGAGGAGAGGAGCAGATAGCAGATTGGCTGGCAGAGACGAGCGGATAGCAGGGTGGTCTGGCGGAGGGGAGCGGATAGCAGGGTGGGTAGCAGAGAGGATCGGATAGCAGCGTGGCTGGCGGAGAGAAGCCGATAGCAGATTGGATGGCAAAGAGGAGAGGATAGCTGATTGGCTGACAACGGAGCGGATAGCAGATTGGCTGGCGGAGAGGAGTGGATAGCAGGGTGGCGGGCAGAGAGGAGCGTATAGCAAATTGGCTGGCGGAGAGGAGCGGATAGCAGGTTGGCTGGCGGAGAGGAGCAGATAGAAGGGTGGCTGGTGGAGAGGAGCGGATAGCAGATTGGACGGCAAAGAGGAGCAAATAGCAGATTGGCTGACACAGGAGCGGATAGCAGATTGGCTGGCGGAGACGAGCTGATAGCAGGGTGGCTGGCGGAGAGGAGCGGATAGCAGATTGGCTGACACAGGAACGGATAGCAGGTTGGATGGAGGAGAGGAGCAGACAGCAGTGTCGTTGGCGGAGAGGAGCGTACAGCAGTTTGGCTGGTGGAGATGAGCGGATAGCAGATTGGCTGGCAGAGAGGAGCGGATAGCAGATTGGCTGGCAAAGAGGAGTTGATAGCAGATTGGCGGACACAGGAGCTGATAGCAGATTGGATGGAGGAGAGGAGCGGATAGCAGGGTGGTTGGCGGAGAGAAGCGGATCGCAGATTGGCTGGCGTAGAGGAGCGGATAGCAGATTGGATGACGGAGAGGTGCGGATTGTGGAATGGCTGGCGTAGAGGAGCGGATAGCAGGATGGCTGGCGGAGAGGAGCGAATAGCAGGGTGAATGGCAGAGAGGAGCGGATAGCAGGGTGGATGGCGGAGAGGAGCGGATAGCAGATTGGCTGACACAGCAGCGGATAGCAGACTGACTGGCGCTCAGGAGCGGATAGCAGAGTGGCTTTGGGAGAGGAGCGGATAGCAGGGTGGCTGGCAGAGAGTAGCGGATAGCAGGGTGGCTGGCAGAGAGGAGCGGACAGCAGATTGGCTGGCGGAGAGAAGCGGATAACAGGGTGGCTGGCGGAGAGGAGCGGATAGCAGATTGGCTGACACAGGAGCGGATAGCAGATTGGCTGGCGGAGAGGAGCGGATAGAAGGGTGGTTGGCGGACATGAGCGGATAGCAGGGTGGCTGGCGGACAGGAGCGGATAGCAGGGTGGCTGTAGGACAGGAGCGGATTGCGGGGTGGCGGGCGGAGAGGAGCGCATAGCAGGGTGGCTGGCGAAGAGGAGCTGATAGCAGATTGGCTGACACAGGAGTGGATAGGAGATTGGCTGGCAGAGAGGAGCAGATAGCAGATTGGCTGGCGGAGAGGAGCGGATAGCAGGGTGGATGGCGGAGAGGAGCGGATAGCAGGGTGGCTGGCAGAGAGGAGCGGATAGCAGGGTGGCTGGCAGAGAGGAGCGGATAGCAGGGTGGCTGGCGGATAGAATCGGATAGCAGATTGGATGTCGGAGAAGAGCGGATAGCAGGGTGGCTGGCAGAGAGGAGCGGATAGCAGGGTGGCTGGCAGAGAGGAGAGGATAGCAGATTGGCTGGCGGAGAGGAGCGGATAGCAGATTGGATGACGGAGAGGAGTGGATAGCAGTTTGGCTGACACAGGAGCGGAGAGCAGGGTGGGTGGCGGAGAGGAACGGATAGCAGGGTGGGTGGCGGAGAGGAACGGATAGCAGGGTGGCTGGCACAGAGGAGCAGATAGCAGGGTGGCTGACTCAGGAGCGGATAGCAGAGTGGCTTTGGGAGAGTAGCGGATAGCAGGGTGGCTGGCAGAGAGGAGCGGATAACAGGGTGGCTGGCAGAAAGGAGCGGATAGCAGGGTAGCTGGCGGAGATTAGCGAATAGCAGGGTGGATGGCAGAGAGGAGCGGGTATCGGATTTGCTGGCAAAGAGGAGCAGATAGCGGACTGGCTGACACAGCAGCAGATAGCAGATTGGCGTACGGAGAGGAGCGGATAGCAGGGTGGCTGGCGGACAGGAGCGGATAGAGGGGTGGCTAGCGGACAGGAGCGGATAGCAGATTGGCTGGCGGACAGGAGCGGATAGCAGATTGGCTGGTGGAGAGCAGCGGATAGCAGATTGGCTGGCAGGAGAGGAGCGGAAAAGCTGGGTCGCTGGTGGAGAGGAGCGGATAACATGGTGGCTGGCGGAGAGGAGCAGATAGCAGGGTGGCTGACACAGGAGCGGATAGCAGGGTGGCTGGCGAAGAGGAGCGGATATCAGATTGGCTGACACAGGAGCGGATAGCAGGGTGGGTGGCGGATAGGAGTGGATAGCAGGGTGGCTGGCGGAGAGTAGCGGATAGCAGGGTGGCTGACACAGCAGCGGATAGCAGGGTGGCTGGCGGAGAGGAGCGGATAGCAGGGTGGCTGGCAGAGAGGAGCGGATAGCGGGATGGCTGGCGGAGAGGAACGGATAGGATATTGGCTGGCGCAGTGGAGCGGATAGCAGATTGGCTGGCGGAGAGGAGCGGATAGCAGGGTGGCTGGCAGAGAGGAGCGGATAGCAGATTGGATGGCAAAGAGGAGAGGATAATGGATTGGCTGACACCGGAGCGGATAGCAGATTGGCTGGCGGAGAGGAGGGGATAGCAGGGTGGCTGGCAGAGAGGAGCACATAACAAATTGGCTGGCGAAGAGGAGCGGATAGCAGGGTGGGTGAGACAGGAGCGGATAGGAGATTGGCTGGCAGAGAGGAGCGGATAGCAGATTGGCTGGCGGAGAGGAGCGGATAGCAGGGTGGATGGCGGAGAGGAGCGGATACCAGGGTGGCTGGCGGAGAGGAGCAGATAGCAGATTGGCTGGTGGACAGGAGCGGATAGAGGGGTGGCTGACGGAGAGGAGCGGATAGCAGATTGGCTGGCGGACAGGAGCGGATAGCAGATTGGCTGCCGGAGAGCAGCGGATAGCAGATTGGCTGGTGGAGAGGAGCGGATAGCTGGTTGGTTGGCGGAGAGGAGCGGACAGCAGGGTGGCTGACACAGGTGCGGATAACAGGGTGGCTGGCGAAGAGGAGCGGATGGCAGATTGGATGACGGAGAGGAGTGGATAGCAGTTTGGCTGACAAAGGAGCGGAGAGCAGCGTGGGTGGCGGAGAGGAACGGATAGCAGGGTGGCTGGCAGAGAGGTGCGGATAGCAGATTGGATGGCAAAGAGGAGAGGATAGCGGATTGGCTGACACCGGAGCGGATAGCAGATTGGCTGGCGGAGAGGAGGGGATAGCAGGGTGGCTGGCAGAAAGGAGCGCATAACAAATTGGCTGGCGAAGAGGAGCTGATAGCAGGGTGGGTGACAGAGGAGCGGAAAGGAGATTGCCTGGCAGAGAGGAGCGGATAGCAGATTGGCTGGCGGAGAGGAGCGGATAGCAGATTGGACGGCAAAGAGGAGCGGATAGCAGATTGGCTGACACAGGAGCGGATAGCAGATTGGCTGGCGGAGACGAGCGTATAGTAGGGTGGCTGGCGGAGAGGAGCGGATAGCAGATTGGCTGTCACAGGAGCGGATAGGACACTGGCCGGCGGAGAGGAGCGGATAGCATGGTGGCTGGCGGAGAGGAGCGCATAGCAGGGTGGCTGGCGAAGAGGAGCTGATAGCAGATTGGCTGACACAGGAGTGGATAGCAGGTTGACTGGCGGAGAGGAGTGGACAGCAGATTGCCTGGCGGAGAGGAGCGGCGAACAGATTGGCTGGCAAAGAGGAGTTGATAGCACATTGGCTGACACAGGAGCGGATAGCAGATTGACTGGCGGAGAGGAGCGGATAGCAAATTGGATGACGGAGAGGAGCGGATTGCAGGGAGGCTGGCGGAGAGAAGCGGAAAGCAGGGTGGCTGGCGGAGAGAAGCGGATAGCAGGGTGGCTGGCGTAGAGGAGCGAATAGCAGATTGGCTGGCATAGAGGACCGGATAGCAGATTGGCTGTTGGAGGGGAGCGGATAGCAGATTGGCAGGCGGAGAGGAGGGGATAGCAGATTGGCTAACACAGGAGCGGATAGCAGACTGGCTGGCTCTCAGGAGCGGATAGCAGGGTGGGTGGCGGAGAGGAACGGATTGCAGGATGACTCTCACAGTAGCGGATAGCAGAGTGGCTTTGGGAAAGTAGCGGATAGCAGGGTGGCTGGCTCAGAGGAGCGGGTAGCAGGGTGGCTGACTAAGGAGCGGATAGCAGGGTGGCTGGCGGAGAGGAGCGGACAGCAGATTGGCTGACGGAGAGGAACGGATAGCAGGGTGGCTGGCGGAGAGGAGCGGATAGCAGATTGGCTGACACAGGAGCGGATAGCAGATTGGCTGGCGGAGAGGAGCGGATAGCAGGGTGGTTGGCGGAAGGAGCGGATAGCAGGGTGGTTGGCGGACATGAGCGGATAGCAGGGTGGCTGGCGGACAGGAGCGGATAGCAGGGTGGCTGTAGGACAGGAGCGGATTGCGGGGTGGCGGGCGTAGAGGAGCGCATAGCAGGGTGGCTGGCGAAGAGGAGCTGATAGCGGATTGGCTGACACAGGAGTGGATAGGAGATTGGCTGGCACAGAGGAGTGGATAGCAGATTGGCTGGCGGAGAGGAGCGGATAACAGGGTGGCTGGCGGAGAGGAGCGGATAGCAGATTGGCTGACGGAGAGGAGCGGATAGAAGATTGGCTGACGGAGAGGAGAGGATAGCAGGCTGGCTGACGGAGAGGAGAGGATAGCAGGCTGGCTGACGGAGAGGAGAGGATAGCAGGCTGGCTGACGGAGAGGAGAGGATAGCAGGGTGGCTGTCGAAGAGGAGCGGATAGCAGGGTGGCTGGTGGACAGGAGCGGATAGAGGGGTGGCTAGCGGACAGGAGCGGATAGCAGATTGTCTGGCGGACAGGAGCGGATAGCAGATTGGCTGGCGGAGCGGAGCGGATAGCAAGGTGGCTGGCGGAGATTAGCGGATAGCAGATTGGCTGTCACAGTAGCAGATAGCAGATTGGCTGGCGGACAGGATCGGATAGCAGATTAGCTGGCGGACAGCAGCGGATAGTAGATTGGCTGACAGAGAGGAGCGGATAGCAGACTGGCTGGCGGAGACGAGCGGATAGCAGGGTGGCTGGCGGAGAGGAGCGGATAGCAGATTGGCTGACACAGGAGCGGATAGCTGATTGGCTGACACAGGAGCGGATAGCAGATTGGCTGGCGGAGAGGACAGGGTAGCAGGGTGGCTGGAAAAGAGGAGCGGATAGCAGATTCTCTGACGGATAGGAGCTTATAGCAGATTGGCTGGCAAAGATGAGCGGATTGCAGATTGGCTGACACAGGAGCGGATAGCAGATTGGCTGGCCGACAGCAGCGGATAGCAGATTGGCTGCCGGAGACCAGCAGATAGCAGATTGGCTGGCGAAGAGGAGCGGATAGCAGGGTGGTTGTCGGAGAGGAGCGGATAGCAGGGTGGTTGGAGAGAGGAGCAGATAGCAGACTGGCTGTCACAGTAGCAGATAGCAGATTGGCTGACGGACAGGAGCGGATAGCAGATTGGCTGGCGGACAGGAGCGGATAGCAGATTGCCTGACACAGGAGCGGATAGTAGATTAGATGGCAGAGAGGAGTGGATAGCAGATTGGCTGACACAGGAGTGGATAGCAGATTGGCTGGCGGAGAGGAGGGGATAGCAGATTGGATGACACAGGAGCAGATAGAAGATTGGCTGGCGGAGAGGAGCGGACAGCAGTGTGGATGGCGGAGAGGAGCGGAGAGCAGGGTGGCTGGCACAGAGGAGCAGATAGCAGGGTGGCTGACTCACGAGCGGATAGCAGAGTGGCTTTGGGAGAGTAGCGGATAGCAGGGTGGCTGGCAGAGAGGAGCGGATACCAGGGTGGCTGGTAGAAAGGAGCGGATAGCAGGGTGGATGGCAGAGAGGAGCGGGTATCGGATTTGCTGGCAAAGAGGAGCAGATAGCGGATTGGCTGACACAGGAGCGGATAGTAGATTGGCTGGTGGAGAGGAGTGGATAGCAGATTGGCTGACACAGGAGTGGATAGCAGATTGGCTGGCGGAGAGGAGGGGATAGCAGATTGGCTGCCGGAGACCAGCAGATAGCAGATTGGCTGGCGAAGAGGAGCGGATAGCAGGGTGGTTGGCGGAGAGGAGCAGATAGCAGACTGGCTGTCACAGTAGCAGATAGCAGATTGGCTGGCGGACAGGAGCGGATAGCAGATTGGCTGGCGGACAGGAGCGGATTGCAGATTGCCTGACACAGGAGCGGATTGTAGATTGGCTGGCGGAGAGGAGTGAATAGCAGATTGGCTGACACAGGAGTGGATAGCAGATTGGCTGGCGGAGAGGAGGGGATAGCAGATTGGCTGACACAGGAGCAGATAGCAGATTGGCTGGCGGAGAGGATCGGAGAGCAGTGTGGATGGCGGAGAAGAGCGGAGAGCAGATTGGCTGTCATAGAAGAGAGGACACCAGATTGGCTGGCGGAGAGGAGCGGACAGCAGATTGGCTGGCGGAGAGGAGCGGATAGCAGATTGGCTGGCGGAGAGTAGCGGATAGCAGATTGCCTGCAAAGAGGAGTTGATAGCAGATTGGCTGACAAAGGAACGGATAGCAGATTGGCTGGCGGAGAGGAGCGGATAGCAGGGTGGTTGGCGGAGAGGAGCGGATAGCAGATTGTCTGACACAGGAGGAGATAGCAGATTGGCTGGCGGATCGGAGCGGATAGCAGGGTGGCTGGAGGACAGGAGCGGATAGAGGAGTGGCTTGCGGACAGGAGCGTATAGTAGATCGGCTGGCGGACAGGAGCGTATAGAGGGGTGGCTGGTGGACAGGAGCGGATAGCAGATTGGCTGGCGGACAGGAGCGGATAGCGGATTGGCTGCCGCAGAGCAGCGGATAGCAGATTGGCTGGCGGAGAGGACAGGATAGCAGGGTGGCTGGAAAAGAGGAGCGGATAGCAGATAATCTGATGGATAGGAGCATATAGCAGATTGGCTGGCGAAGAGGAGCGGATAGCAGGGTGGTTGGCGGAAAGGAGCAGATATCAGATTGGCTGGCGGAGTGGAGCAGATAGCAGGGGGGCTGGCCGAGAGGAGCGGAAAGCAGATTGGTTGTCACAGTAGCAGATATCAGATTGGCTGGCGGACAGGATCGGATAGCAGATTGGCTGGCGGACAGGAGCGGATAGCAGATTGCCTGACACAGGAGCGGATAGTAGATTGGCTGTCGGAGAGGAGCGGATAGCAGATTAGCTAACACAGGAGTGGTTAGCAGATTGGCTGGCGGAGAGGAGCGGATAGCAGATTGGCTGACACAGGAGCAGATAGCAGATTGGCTGGCGGAGAGGAGCGGACAGCAGTGTGGTTGGCGGAGAGGAGCGGAGAGCAGATTAGCTGTCGTAGAGGAGGGGACAGCAGATTGGCTGTCGGAGAGGAGCGGACAGCAGATTGGCTTGCGGAGAGGAGCGGATAGCAGATTGGCTGGCGGGGAGGAGCGGATAGCAGGGTGGCTGGCGGAGAGGAGCGGATAGCAGATTGGCTGACACAGGAGCAGATAGCAGATTGGCTGGCGGAGAGGAGCGGATAGCAGGGTGGTTGGCGTTGAGGAGCGGATAGCAGGGGGGTTGGTGGATATGAGCGGATAGCAGTGTGGCCGGCGGACAGGAGCGGATAGCAGGGTTGCTGGAGGACAGGAGCGGATAGCGGAGTGGCTGGCGGACAGGAGCGGATAGCAGATCGGCTGGCGGACAGAGGCGGATAGAGGGGTGGCTGGTGGACAGGAGCGGATAGCAGATTGGCTGGCGGACAGGAGCGGATAGCAGATTGGCTGCCGGAGAGCAGCGGATAGCAGGCAGGTTGCCGGAGAGGAGCGGATAGCAGGGTGGCTGGCGCAGAGGAGCGGATAGCAGGGTGGCTGGCGGACAGGAGCGGATAGCGGGGTGGCTGGCGGATAGGAGCGGATAGCTGATTGTCTGACACAGGAGGAGATAGCAGATTGGCTGGCGGAGAGGAGCGGATAGCAGTGTGGCTGGCGGACAGGAGCGGATAGCAGGGTGGCTGGAGGACAGGAGCGGATAGTAGATCATCTGGCGGACAGGAGCGGATAGAGGGGTGGCTGGTGGACAGGAGCGGATAGCAGATTGGCTGGCGGACAGGAGCGGATAGCTGATTGGCTGCCGGAGAGCAGCAGATAGCAGATTGGCTGGCGGAGAGGACAGGATAGCAGGGTGGCTGGAAAAGAGGAGCGGATAGCAGATAGTCTGATGGATAGGAGTATATAGCAGATTGGCTGGCGAAGAGGAGCGGATAGCAGGGTGGTTGGCGGAAAGGAGCAGATATCAGATTGGCTGGCGGAGTGGAGCAGATAGCAGGGTGGCTGGCCGAGAGGAGCGGATAGCAGATTGGTTGTCACAGTAGCAGATATCAGATTGGCTGGCGGACAGGATCGGATAGCACATTGGCTGGCGGACAGGAGCGGATAGCAGATTGCCTGACACAGGAGCGGATAGTAGATTGGCTGTTGGAGAGGAGCGGATAGCAGATTAGCTAACACAGGAGTGGTTAGCAGATTGGCTGGCGGAGAGGAGCGGATAGGAGATTGGCTGACACAGGAGCAGATAGCAGATTGGCTGGCGGAGAGGAGCGGACAGCAGTGTGGTTGGCGGAGAGGAGCGGAGAGCAGATTAGCTGTCGTAGAGGAGGGGACAGCAGATTGGCTGTCGGAGAGGAGCGGACAGCAGATTGGCTTCCGGAGAGGAGAGGATAGCAGATTGGCTGGCGGAGAGGAGGGGATAGCAGATTGGCTGGCAAAGAGGAGTTGATAGCAGATTGGCTGACACAGGAACGGATAGCAGATTGGCTGGCGGGGAGGAGCGGATAGCAGGGTGGCTGGCGGAGAGGAGCGGATAGCAGATTGGCTGACACAGGAGCAGATAGCAGATTGGCTGGAGGAGAGGAGCGGATAGCAGGGTGGTTGGCGGAGAGGAACGGATAGCAGGGTTGCTGGAGGACAGGAGCGGATAGCGGAGTGGCTGGCGGACAGGAGTGGATAGCAGATCGGCAGGCGGAAAGAGGTGGATAGAGGGGTGGCTGGTGGACAGGAGCGGATAGCAGATTGGCTGGCGGAAGGAGCGGATAGCAGATTGGCTGCCGGAGAGCAGCGGATAGCAGGCAGGTTGCCGGAGAGGAGCGAATAGCAGGGTGGCTGGCGCAGAGGAGCGGATAGCAGTGTGGCTGGCGGACAGGAGCGGATAGCGGGGTGGCTGGCGGATAGGAGCGGATAGCTGATTGGCTGGCGAAGAGGAGAGGATAGCAGGGTGGTTGGCGGAGAGGAGCGGATAGCAGGGTGGCAGGCGCAGAGGAGCGGATAGCAGGGTGGCTGGCGCAGAGGAGCGGATAGCACGGTGGCTGGCGAAGAGGAGCGGATAGCAGGGTGGTTGGCGGAGAGGAGCGGATAGCAGGGTGGTTGGCGGAGAGGAGCGGATAGCAGATTGGCTAGCAGAGCGGAGCGGATAGCAGGGTTGCTGTTGGAGAGGAGGGGATAGCACATTGGCTGTCACAGTAGCAGATAGCAGATTGGCTGGCGGACAGGATCGGATAGCAGATTGGCTGGCGGACAGGAGCGGATAGCAGATTGCCTGACACAGGAGCGGATAGTTGATTGGCTTGCGGAGAGGAGCGGATAGCAGATTGGCTGGCGGAGACAAGCGGATAGCAGGGTGGCTGGCGGAGAGGAGCGGATAGCAGATTGGCTTACACAATAGCGGATAGCCGATTGGCTGACATAGGAGCAAATAGCAGATTGGCTGGCGGAGAGGACAGGATAGCAGGGTGCCTGGAAAAGAGGAGTGGATAGCAGATTGGCTGGCCGACAGGAGTGGATAGCAGATTGGCTGCCGGAGACCAGCAGATAGCAGATTGGCTGGCGAAGAGTAGCGGATAGCAGGGTGGTTGGCGGAGAGGAGCGGATTGCAGGGTGGTTGGCGGATAGGAGCGGATAGGATATTGGCTGGCGGAGCGGAGCGGATAGCAGGGTGCCTGGCGGAGAGGAGCGGATAGCAGATTGGCTGTCACAGTCGCAGATAGCAGATTGGCTGGCGGACAGGATCGGATAGCAGATTGCCTGACACAGGAGCGGATAGTAGATTGGCTGGCGGAGAGGAGCGGATAGCATATTGGCTTGCGGAGCGAGCGGATAAAAGGGTGGCTGGCGGAGAAGAGCGGATAGCAGATTGGCTGACACAGGAGTGGATAGCCGATTGGCTGACACAGGAGCGGATAGCAGATTGGCTGGCAGAGAGGACAGGATAGCAGGGTGACTGGAAAAGAGGAGCAGATAGCAGATTGGCTGACGGATAGGAGCTTATAGCAGATTGGCTGGCAAAGATGAGCGGATAGCAGATTGGCTGACACAGGAGCGGATAGCAGATTGGCTGCCGGAGACCAGCAGATAGCAGATTGGCTGGCGAAGAGGAGCGGATAGCAGGGTGGTTGGCAGAGAGGAGCGGATAACTGGGTGGTTGGCGGAGAGGAGCGGATCGCAGATTGGCTGGCGGAGTGGAGCGGATAGCAGGGTGGCTGGCGGAGAGGAGCGGATAGCAGATTGGCTGACACAGGAGCGGATAACAGATTTGCTGGCGGAGAGGACAGGATAGCAGGGTAGCTGGAAAAGAGGAGCAGATAGCAGATTGGCTTACAGATAGGAGTTTATAGCAGATTGGCTGGCAAAGATGAGCGGATAGCAGATTGGCTGACACAGGAGCGGATAGAAGATTGGCTGGCCGACAGGAGCGGATAGCAGATTGGCTGCCGGAGACCAGCAGATAGCAGATTGCCTGGAGAAGAGGAGCGGATAGCAGGGTGGTTGGCGGAGAAGAGCAGATAGCAGGGTGGTTGGCGGAGAGGAGCGGATAGCAGATTGCCTGGCGGAGTGGAGCGGATAGCAGGGTGGCTGGCGGAGAGGAGCGGATAGCAGATTGGCTGTCACAGTAGCAGATTGCGGATTGGCTGGCGGACAGCATCGGATAGCAGATTGGCTGGCGGAGAGGAGCGGATAGCAGATTGGCTGACACAGGAGCCAATAGCAGGGTGGCTGACACAGCAGCGGATAGCAGGGTGGCTTGCGGAGAGGAGCGGATAGCAGATTGGCTGACGGAGAGGAACGGATAGCAGGGTGGTTGGCGAAGATGAGCGGATAGCAGGGTGGCTCGCGCAGATGAGCGAATTGCAGGGTGGCTGGCTGAGAGGAGCAGATAGCAGGGTGGCTGGCGGAGAGGAGCGGATAGCAGGGTGGCTGACACAGGAGCGGATAGCAGATTGGCTGGTGGAGAGGAGCGGATAGCAGGGTGGCTGACACAGGAGCGGATAGTAGATTGGCTGGTGGAGAGGAGCGGATAGCAGGGTGGCTGGTGGAGAGGAGCGGATAGCAGGGTGGTTGTCAGAAAGGAGCGGATAGCAGATTGGCTGGTGGAGAGGAGCGGAGAGCGGATTGGCTGACACAGGAGCGGATAGCAGATTGGCTGACGGAGACGAGCGGATAGCACATTGGCTAGCGGAGAGGAGCGGATAGCTGGATGGCTGGCGGAGAGGAGCGGATAGCAGATTGGCTGGTGGAGAAGAGCGGATAGCAGGGTGGTTGGCAGAGAGGAGCGGATAGCAGGGTGGCTGGCGTAGAGGAGCGTATAGTAGGGTGGCTGACACAGGAGCGGATAGCAGATTGTCTGACGGAGAGGAGCGGATAGCAGGGTGGCTGGCGCAGAGGAGCGGATTGCAGGGTGGCTGGCTGAGAGGAGCGGATAGCAGGGTGGCTGGCTGAGAGGAGCGGATAGCAGGGTGGCTGACACAGGTGCGGATAGCAGATTGGCTGGTGGAGAGGAGTGGATATCATGGTGGCTGGTGGAGAGGAGCGGATAGCAGGGTGGTTGTTAGAAAGGAGCGGATAGCAGGGTGGTTGGCGGAGAGGAGCGGATAGCAGGGTGGCTGGCGGAGAAAAGCAGATAGCAGGGTGGCTGGCGGAGAGGAGCGGATAGCAGGGTGGCTGACAAAGGAGCGGATAGCAGATTGGCTGAGTGAGAGGAGCGGATAGCAGGGTGGTTGGCAGAGAGGAACGGATAGCAGGGTGGTTGGCAGAGAGGAGCGGATAGCAAGGTGCCTGGCATAGAGGAGAGGATAGCAGGGTGGCTGGCAAAGAGGAGCGGATAGCAGATTAACTGGCGGAGAGAAGCGGATAGCAGGGTGGCTGGTGGCGGGGAGAGGATAGCAGGGTGGCTCGTGGAGAGGAGCGGATAGCAGGGTGGTTGGCAGAAAGGAGCGGATAGCAGGGTGGTTGGAGGAGAGGAGCGGATAGCAGCGTGGCTGACACAGGAGCGGATAGCAGATTGGCTGACACAGGAGCGGATAGCCGATTGGCTGACACAGGAGCGGATAGCAGATTGGCTGGCGGAGAGCACAGGATAGCAGGGTGGCTGGAAAAGAGGAGCAGATAGCAGATTGGCTGACAGATAGGAGTTTATAGCAGTTTGGCTGGCAAAGATGAGCGGATAGCAGATTGGCTGACACAGGAGCGGATAGGAGATTGGCTGGCCGACAGGAGCGGATAGCAGATTGGCTGCCTGAGACCAGCAGATAGCAGATTGGCTGGAGAAGAGGAGTGGATAGCAGGGTGGTTGGCGGAGAAGAGCAGATAGCAGGGTGGTTGGCGGAGAGGAGCGGATAGCAGATTGCCTGGCGGAGTGGAGCGGATAGCAGGGTGGCTGGCGGAGAGGAGCGGATAGCAGATTGGCTGTCACAGTAGCAGATTGCGGATTGGCTGGCGGACAGGATCGGATAGCAGATTGGCTGGCGGAGAGGAGCGGATAGCAGATTGGCTGACACAGGAGCCAATAGCAGGGTGGCTGACACAGCAGCGGATAGCAGGGTGGTTGGCGGAGAGGAGCGGATAGCAGATTGGGTGACGGAGAGGAGCGGATAGCAGGGTGGTTGGCAAAGAGGAGAGGATAGCAGGGTCGCTCGCGCAGAGGAGCGAATTGCAGGGTGGCTGGCTGAGAGGAGCGGATAGCAGGGTGGCTGGCGGAGAGGAGCGGATAGCAGGGTGGCTGACACAGGAGCGGATAGCAGATTGGCTGGTGGAGAGGAGCGGATAGCAGGGTGGCTGACACAGGAGCGGATAGCAGATTGTCTGGTGGAGAGGAGCGGATAGCAGGGTGTCTGGTGGAGAGGAGCGGATAGCAGGGTGGTTGTCAGAAAGGAGCGGATAGCAGATTGGCTGGCTGAGAGGAGCGGAGAGCGGATTGGCTGACACAGGAGCGGATAGCAGATTGGCTGACGGAGACGAGCGGATAGCACATTGGCTGGCGGAGAGGAGCGGATAGCAGATTGGCTGGTGGAGACGAGCGGATAGCAGGGTGGTTGGCAGAGAGGAGCCGATAGCAGGGTGGCTGGCGTAGAGGAGCGTATAGTAGGGTGGCTGACACAGGAGCGGATAGCAGATTGTCTGACGGAGAGGAGCCGATAGCAGGGTGGTTGGCGGAGAGGAGCGGATAGCAGGGTGGCTGACGCAGAGGAGCGGATTGGAGGGTGGCTGCCTGAGAGGAGCGGATAGCAGGGTGGCTGGCGGAGAGGAGCGGATAGCAGGGTGGCTGACACAGGTGCGGATAGCAGATTGGCTGGTGGAGAGGAGTGGATATCAGGGTGGCTGGTGGAGAGGAGCGGATAGCAGGGTGGTTGTTAGAAAGGAGCGGATAGCAGGGTGGTTGGCGGAGAGGAGCGGATAGCAGGGTGGCTGGCGGAGAAAAGCAGATAGCAGGGTGGCTGGCGGAGAGGAGCGGATAGCAGGGTGGCTGACAAAGGAGCGGATAGCAGATTGGCTGAGTGAGAGGAGCGGATAGCAGGGTGGTTGGCAGAGAGGAGCGGATAGCAGGGTGGTTGGCAGAGAGGAGCGGATAGCAAGGTGCCTGGCGTAGAGGAGAGGATAGCAGGGTGGCTGGCAAAGAGGAGCGGATAGCAGATTGACTGGCGGAGAGAAGCGGATAGCAGGGTGGCTGGTGGAGAGGAGAGGATAGCAGGGTGGCTCGTGGAGAGGAGCGGATAGCAGGGTGGTTGGCAGATAGGAGCGGATAGCAGGGTGGTTGGAGGAGAGGAGCGGATAGCAGGGTGGCTGACACAGGAGCGGATAGCAGATTGGGTGACACAGGAGCGGATAGTAGATTGGCTGGCGGAGAGGAGCGGATAGCACATTGGCTGATGGAGAGGAGCAGATAGCAGGGTGGCTGGCGGAGAGGAGCGGATAGCAGGGTGGCTGACACAGGAGCAGATAGCAGATTGGCTGACGGAGAGGAGCGGATAGCAGGGTGGTTGGCGGAGAGGAGAGGTGTCAGGGTTGACCCTCACTTGAAACTGGGGGGTTCCAAATTGAGGACCCGCATGTACTCCCCACCCTAAAATCCTAGGGTGGGTCTCCCCTTTTGCTGCCACCACCACGGTCAATTACGTGGGCCGGGACACCCCTGTTTTCCCCCCTGCCTCTTTCGAAAGGCGTTCCCTGGGGAAACACAGATCCACTCACAGGAGGGAAACCTCCCCCCTCCCTCTCTCCTAGCCACTGGAAAGAGATACCTGATTCAAACTGCTTGAATCAAACCCAGGGAGACTGATCTCTTCCCCCTGCCTTCTCTGCCCGGAGATAAGCTGGTCTCACTACCGAGAGAGAAACAGTTCCTTAGCTCCCTCCCCCTGTATCCACAGTAGAAGGGATTTAATCAAATCTTTATAGAAAAAATTTATTAAAAGAAAAACAAGAAAATACAGTTTCTCTATGAGTTCAAGCTGGACACTCATAGGGTATAACCTTGCTAAGTTCTGGAGAGAATCCTCTCTCTTTCTCAGTATAACAAAACAGGCAGAATTAAGAATAATCAATAACAAACACACAGAATTGCAAACACAGGATTATTAGCTGAGGACACAAAGTACCTTTCTAATACTCACTATTTTGACTAGAAGAAATTAGTTCAGAAAGATGGAAACTTGCAGAAGACTTGATTAAAACGTCTAGACCCTTGTAATTCCAGACGGCTAAGAACAATACACATTCACACAGAGGGACAAAGTTCCCTCCTAGGATTTTCAAATTCTCTTCCCTGATTGGTCCTCAGGTCAGGTGCCCACCAGGTACTATGTTTTAACCCTTTACTAACTATTCATGACACGCCCCCCAAATCGTCACAGTGTGATCCACTGGCGGTGATTTCCTCCTAGAACTGTAAGACAAACAGAGCCATAAAACACATGCACTATTACATAGACTACAAAGCATGAAAACATGTTAATAACACTTTTTAGCCACTCGATTCTGGGAAACTTTCACGAGAGAGTGCATCAGCAATTTTGTTGGAAGCTCCTGAAATGTGTTGAATGTCAAAGTCAAAGTCTTGGAGCGCTAAGCTCCAGCGGAGAAGTTTCTTGTTGTTTCCCTTGTTGGTGTGAAGCCACTGTAGCGCAGCATGGTCAGTTTGTAGCTGGAAGCGCCGGCCCCAAACGTATGGGCGGAGTTTTTCCAAGGCATACACAATGGCGTAACATTCTTTTTCACTGATGGACCAGTGGCTTTCCCTCTCAGACAGTTTCTTGCTGAGAAACACTACAGGATGGAAGTTGTGATCCGGTCCTTCCTGCATTAGTACCGCTCCTACCCCACGTTCAGATGCATCGGTGGTAACTAGGAAGGGTTTTTCAAAGTCCGGGGCTCTTAATACAGGGTCAGACATGAGCATCGCCTTAAGCTGGGTAAAGGCTTTCTGACACTCATCAGTCCACTTAACTGCATTTGGCTGGGTTTTCCTGGTCAAATCAGTCAGTGGGGCAGCGATTTGGCTGTAGTGTGGGACAAATCGCCTGTAATAGCCGGCCAAACCTAAGAAGGATTGGACCTGTTTCTTTGACCTTGGGACAGGCCACTGTTGGATAGCCTCCACCTTGGCCTGTAGGGGGTTGATGGTTCCTTGACCCACCTGGTGTCCTAGGTAAGTCACTCTGTTTTGGCCTATTTGACACTTTTTGGCCTTAACAGTCAGTCCTGCCTGCCTGATGCGCTCAAAAACCATTTTCAAATGTTCTAGGTGTTCGGGCCATGAATCAGAAAAAATGGCCACATCATCGAGGTATGCAACTGCACAGTCTCCCAATCCCGCTAGTAGACCATCCACCAGCCTTTGGAAGGTGGCAGGTGCATTCTGCAGTCCGAACGGAAGCACATTAAATTCAAACACCCCTGCATGGGTGATGAAGGCAGATTTTTCCTTGGCGGATTCATCTAGTGGTACTTGCCAGTACCCCTTGGTTAAGTCAATGGTAGAGATGAACTGGGCACGTCCCAACTTTTCCAATAGCTCATCAGTGCGTGGCATTGGATAGTTGTCTGGACGAGTTACAGCATTTAGCTTATGGTAGTCCACGCAAAAGCGTATTTCCCCATCTGGTTTGGGAACCAGAACCACTGGAGATGCCCATGCACTGGTAGAAGGGCGGATGATACCCATCTCCAACATGTTGTCAATCTCCTTTTTAATAGCAACTTTGGCATGAGGTGACACCCGGTAGGGTGGGGTTCTAATTGGGTGAGCATTACCTGTGTCAATGGAGTGGCAGGTTTGCTCAGTCCGTCCTGGTTTGGGTGAGAACAAGGGGTCGAAGTCAGTGCACAGTCCCTTGATCTGTTGCCGCTGTAGACGTTGCAGGGTTGTGGAGAGGGTCGCCTCTTCCACACCACCATTCTTTTTACCTTCGTAGTAGACACCGTCAGGCCACGCGGTGTCATCTCCTTCCTGGACTGTAAACTGACAGACCTGTAATTCTCTAGGGTAAAAGGGCTTCAGAGAGTTAACATGAAACACTTTAGGCTTTAAAGAGGAATCTGGGAATGCTATGAGGTAGTTAACAGCTCCCAGGCGCTCCTGGACCACGTATGGTCCTTCCCAGGACTCTTCCATCTTATGGGCCTGTTGCGCCTTCAAGACCATGACCTGGTCTCCAACCTTGAAGGAACGCTCTCTGGTGTGTCTATCATACCAGACCTTTTGCTCCGCTTGAGCATCCTTTAAGTTCTCTCGAGCAAGGGCCCAAGAGTCTCAGAGGGTGTTTTGAAGGTTGCTTACAAAGTCCAGAATGTTAGTTCCTGGAGGAGGCGTAAACCCCTCCCATTGCTGCTTAACCAGCTGTAATGGCCCCTTAACCTCATGGCCATACACCAGCTCGAATGGTGAGAAACCTAAACTGGGATGTGGTACAGCCCTGTAGGCAAACAGCAACTGCTGTAACACTAGATCCCAGTCATTGGAATGTTCATTTACGAATTTACGGATCATGGCCCCCAAAGTTCCATTAAACCTTTCCACTAGGCCATTAGTTTGGTGATGGTACGGGGTGGCCACCAAGTGATGCACCCCATGAGTTTCCCACAAGTCTTTCATGGTCCCTGATAGGAAATTTGTTCCCGAATCTGTAAGAATTTCAGAGGGCCAACCCACCCTGGTAAAAATGTCAGTTAAGGCCTGGCACACAGTTTTAGCCCTGGTGTTGCCTAGAGCTACTGCTTCCGGCCATCTGGTAGCAAAGTCCACAAAAGTCAGTATGTACTGCTTTCCTCTGGGGGTCTTCTTTGGGAAAGGACCCATAATATCCACAGCTACTCGCTGAAATGGGACCTCCATTATGGGAAGTGGTTGGAGAGGGGCCTTGACCTGGTCTTGGGGTTTTCCTACCGTTTGGCATACCTTACAAGACCGGACGTAAGTGGCTACCGCCTTGCTCATCCCCTCCCAGTCAAAGGACCTTCCCAACCTGTCTTTGCTTCGCTTCACCCCAGAATGGCCACTAGGGTGATCATGGGCTAAGCTTAAGAGCTTTTCCCGGTACTTGGTCGGAACTAGCAACCGTTTTCGAGGATGCCAGCCCTCCTGGTGTCCACCAGAAAGAAATTCCTTGTATAACAGTCCTTGGTCCACAACGAACCGGGAACGGTTAGTAGAGCTGAGAGGCGGTGGGTTGCTGCGTGCCGCCGCCCATGCTTTCTTGAGGCTGTCATCGGCTTCCTGTTCGGTCTGGAACTGTTCTCTTGAGGTGGGAGACACCAGTTCCTCTGGAAGCGATGCGGGTGATGAGGTTGTTTCCGTTGACTGTGAACCGCTCTCCGCAGGTGCACAAGGTGATATTTCAGGCTCTGGCTGAGCCTCTTGGGTTGGGTTGTTTGCTTCCTCTGCCAGTTCCATCTCGCTGGCGCCCTCTGGCGATGGTGTTGTAATCGCTGGCGCCGGTGCTGGCGCTGGTTGTTCTTCCAGTTCCGGTCCTGGGACTGGATGTGTTATGGCTGCTGTAGCTGTAGGTATGGGAGCCGGTTCCACCCTCTCTGGTAACACAGACGGGGTCTCGGTGGATGGCTCAGGAACAGGTATGGGTCCGGCAGCTCGTCTGGCTTGGCTGCGTGTAACCACTCCCTCTGTTTTTTGCTGTTCAACGTGTCGGGCTAAGTCGTTCCCCAGTAGCATGGGAATCGCATGGTTGTCATAGACAGCAAAAGTCCACGTCCCTGACCAGCCCTTGCACTGGACAGGTAAACGCACTGTAGGTAACGTTACAGGTTTTGACATGAAGGGGCGAATTGTCACTTTGGTTTTCTGGTTGATGAATGTGGGGTCCACGAAGGATCGGTGGATAGCTGACACATGCGCTGCAGTGTCCCTCCATGCGATCATCTCCTTTCCGTCCACTCTCAAAGTTTCCCTATGTTCCAAGGGTATTTGAGAGACATCTATGTCCGGCTGTCCTTGGTGTGAAGGTGCAAGGAGTTGCACTCGGTTTAGGTTCTTTGGGCATCTGGCTTTGATATGCCCCAATTCATTGCATCGAAAACATCGCCCACTTGATGGATCACTGGTTTGTGTTGGTCTACTGGAGACTGGTGTGGTAGAAGAAGAAGTAGGGTGTGACTGTCCTTGGGTTGTAGGTGTGGGCTTGATTGGGCCTCGATGGTAGGGTTTAGTCTCGGTGGGTACCTTGTGGGATTCGCTCCCCTTGGCAGTAGCTTTTGTGTTGTCTACCGATGACATCCATCTGGCTCCAATCTCTCCTGCCTCAGTGAGAGTTTTTGGTTTACCATCTTGTATGTAGCGTCTAATGTTCTGAGGAACACCATCTAGGAACTGTTCCATCAATATCAGGAGGTGTAAGTCCTCTATCTCCTTAACCTTGGATCCCGTTATCCAGGACAAATAGTGTTTTTCAAGGTAAGCCGCGTGCTGTGGAAATGATATCTCTGGTTTCCATTTCTGGGCTCTGAAACGCTGTCGGCGTGATCAGGGGTGATGCCCATTCTGAGTCTGACCTTGCTTAGGAATAGTTGAAAGTCATTCATCTGGGCTATAGGCATTTCAGCTGCCACCAGGGATAATTGTCCGCTGAGCTGTGACCTCAGCTCTACCATGTATTCTTCTTCATGAAGTTTGTATCCAATACAGGCCCTTTCAAAGTTTCCTAAGAAGGCCTCAACATCATCACCTGGCCTGTAGGCGGGAAATTTTCTCCGAGAAGGTTGATCAGTAGGTTGAAGAGGGGGTGGATTGGTTGGATCATGCTGCTTAGCCTTTTTCATTTCTAGAGCCTGCTGGTGGGCCTCCCTCTGGAGCTCGATTTGTCTCCTGTGGTCAGCGTCTTTGATTTTTTCTTTCATTTCCATCTCCTGGAGTTTAATATTTAATTCCTGTTGTTTTAAGTCCAGTTCTCTTTGTTTTGCATCCAGTTTTGATGCGTCCTTGTTACTCATTGTTTCTGTGTCCTGGTGTGGCCACACCCCTCTGCAGTCTGTGAACTGTCTGTGGTGCTTGACCGTCCCTAACCCTGTCTATGATAACTTGAGTAAAGAAAGAGAAACAATCCTTTGTATAGCAAATTGTGGTTTGTATAATGTTACTGTTTTGTATTGAGAAAGAGGGAAAGATAAAAAAAATTTCTCTGTCTCCCTCCCCCTCTGAGCTGGTGACTCAGTAGCCTAGTTGAAAGGCTGCTGCTAACAATACCTGTGAGAAAAGTCTGGGCTATTTCCCTCAGGAATCTGTGTCCTCCTGCCTTTTGAGCATGTCAAAAAACCCAGGAAAAAAAAATCTGGCTGAAGGGATTCTCTCCCCCCTCCCCAAACCTGTTTTTCCCGCTGGATGGGAATGTACTTTGACGAGCACTTCCCCCCACCTCAGGAATCCTGAGTGGTACCTCGTATCACAATGGACGAAGACACCGCTCCGCAGGTGGGCTTTGTAACAAGAAAGCCCTGTAATCCTGAAACTGCCTTAGAGTGCCTCTGGTAGAAAAGCCTTGCCTCTCTCTCTGGGTCCAAAACACCACTGCCACCATGTCAGGGTTGACCCTCACTTGAAACTAGGGGGTTCCAAAGTGAGGACCCGCATGTACTCCCCACCCTAAAATCCTAGGGTGGGTCTCCCCTTTTGCTGCCACCACCGCGGTCAATTACGTGGCCCGGGACACCCCTGTTTTCCCCCCTGCCTCTTTCGAAAGGCGTTCCCTGGGGAAACACAGATCCACTCACAGGAGGGAAACCTCCCCCCTCCCTCTCTCCTAGCCACTGGAAAGAGATACCTGATTCAAACTGCTTGAATCAAACACAGGGAGACTGATCTCTTCCCCCTGCCTTCTCTGCCCGGAGATAAGCTGGTCTCACTACCGAGAGAGAAACAGTTCCTTAGCTCCCTCCCCCTGTATCCACAGTAGAAGGGATTTAATCAAATCTTTATAGAAAGAATTTATTAAAAGAAAACAAGAAAATACAGAATCTCTATGAGTCCAAGCTGGACACTCATAGGGTATAACCTTGCTAAGTTCTGGAGAGAATCCTCTCTCTTTCTCAGTATAACAAAACAGGCAGAATTAAGAATAATCAATAACAAACACACAGAATTGCAAACACAGGATTATTAGCTGAGGACACAAAGTACCTTTCTAATACTCACTATTTTGACTAGAAGAAATTAGTTCAGAAAGATGGAAACTTGCAGAAGACTTGATTAAAACGTCTAGACCCTTGTAATTCCAGACGGCTAAGAACAATACACATTCACACAGAGGGACAAAGTTCCCAACTAGGATTTTCAAATTCTCTTCCCTAATTGGTCCTCAGGTCAGGTGCCCACCAGGTACTATGTTTTAACCCTTTACTAACTATTCATGACAAGAGGATAGCAGGGTGGCTGGCGGAGAGGAGCGGATTGCAGATTAGCTGACTGAGAGGAGCGGATAGCAGGGTGGTTGGTGGAGAGGAGCAGATAGCAGGGTGGCTGACGGAGAGGAGCGGATAGCAGGGTGGCTGATACAGGAGCAGATAGCAGGGTGGTTGGCGAAAAGGAGCGGAGAGCAGGGTGGCTGGCGGAGAGGAGCGGATAGCAGATTGTCTGGCAAAGAGGAGCGGATAGCAGATTATCTGACACAGGAGCGGATAGCATATTGGGTGGTGGAGAGGAGCGGATAGCAGATTGGTTGGCGGAGAGGAGCGGATAGCAGGGTGGCTGGCGGAGAGGAGCGGATAGAAGGGTGGCTGGCGGAGAGGAGCGGATAGCAGATTGGCTGACACAGGAGCGGATAGCGGATTGGCTGGCGGAGAGGAGCGAATAGCAGGCTGGCTGGCGGAGAGGAGCGGATAGCAGGGTGGCTGGCGAAGAGGAGCGGATAGCAGATTGTCTGAAACAGGAGCGGATAGCAGGTTGGCTGGCGGAGACAAGCGGATAGCAGGGTGGTTGGCGGAGAGGAGAGGATAGCAGATTGACTGGCGGAGAGGAGCGGATAGCAGGGTGGCTGGCAGAGAGGAGCGGATAGCAGATTGGCTGACACAGGAGCGGATAGCAGATTGGCTGGCGATCAGCAGCGGATAGCAGGGTGGCTGGCACAGAGGAGCGGATAGCAGGGTGGCTGACTCAGGAGCGGATAGCAGAGTGGCTGGGGGAGAGTAGCGGATAGCAGGGTAGCTGGCGGAGAGGAGCGGATAGCAGGGTAGCTGGCGGAGAGGAGCGGATAGCAGGGTGGCTGGCAGAGAGGAGCCGATAGCAAATTGGCTGGCGGAGAGGAGCGGATAGCAGGGTGGGTGACACAGGAGCGGATAGCAGATTAGCTGACAGAGAGGAGCGGATAGCAGATTGGCTGGCGGAGAGGAGCGGATAGCAGGGTGGCTGGCGGAAAGGAGCGGATAGCAGATTGGATGACGGAGAAGAGCGGATAGCAGAGTGGCTGGCAGAGAGTAGCGGATACGGTGGCTGGCGGAGAGGAGCGGATAGCAGATTGGCTGACACAGGAGCGGATAGCAGATTGGCTGACGGAGAGGAGCATATAGCAGATTGGCTGGCGGAGATGAGCGGATAGCAGGGTGGCTTGCGGAGAGGAGCGGATAGCTGGGTGGCTGGCAGAGAGGAGCGGATAGCAGGGTGGCTGGCGGAGAGGATCGGATAGCAGATTGGCTGGCGGAGAGGAGCGGATAGCAGGGTGGCTGGCGGAGAGGAGCGGATAGCAGGGGGGTTGGCGGAGAGGAGCGGATAGCAGATTGGCTGGCGGAGAGGAGCGGATAGCAGGGTGGCTGGCAGAGAGGAGCCGATAGCAGATTGGCTAGCAAAGAGGAGAGGATAGCGGATTGGCTGACACCAGAGCGGATAGCAGATTGGATGATGGAGAGGAGAGGATACCAGGGTGGCTGGCAAAGAGGAGCGGATAGCAGATTGGCTGAGGGAGAGGTTCGGATAGAAGGTAGGCTGACTGAGAGGAGCGGATCGCAAATTTGCTGGCGGAGAGGAGCGGATAGCAGGGTGGCTGACATAGGAGAGGATAGCAGATTGGCTGACGGAGAGGAGCGGATAGCAGGGTGGTTGGCGGAGAGGAGCGGATAGCAGGGTGGCTGGCGGAGAGGAGCGGATTGCAGGGTGGTTGGCGGAGAGGAGCAGATAGCACATTGGCTGGCGGAGAGGAGCGGATAGCAGGGTGGCTGACACAGGAGCGGATAGCACATTGACTGGCGGAGAGAAGCGGATAGCAGGGTGGCTGGCGGAGAGGAGCGGATAGCAGGGTGGCTGACAAAGGAACGGATAGCAGATTGGCTGGTTGACAGGAGCGGATAGCAGGGTGGCTGGCAGAGAGGAGCGGATAGCAGGGTGGCTGACACAGGAGAGGATAGCAGATTGGCTGACAAAGAGGAGCGGATAGCAGGGTGGTTGGTGGAGAGGAGCGGATAGCAGGGTGGTTGGCGGAGAGGAGCGGATAGCACATTGGCTGGCTTAGAGGAGGGGATAGCACGGTGGCTGACACAGGAGCGGATAGCAGATTGACTGGCTGAGAGAAGCGGATAGCAGGGTGGCTGGCGGAGAGGAGCGGAAAGCAGGGTGGCTGACAAAGGAGCGGATAGCAGATTGGCTGGTTGAGAGGAGCGGATAGCAGGGTGGCTGGTGGAGAGGAGCGGATAGCAGGGTGGTTGGCAGAGAGGAGCGGATAGCAGGGTGCCTGGCGGAGAGGAGAGTATAGCAGGGCGGCTGGCAAAGAGGAGCGGATATCAGATTGGCTGATGGAGAGGAGCGGATAGCGGATTGGCTGACAAAGGAGCGGATAGCAGATCGGCTGACGGAGAGGAGCGTATAGCAGGGTGGTTGGTGGAGAGGAGCGGATTGCAGGGTGGCTGGCGGAGAGGAGCGGATTGCAGGGTGGCTGGAGGAGAGGAGCAGATAGCAGATTGACTGACAAAGGAGTGGATAGCAGATTGGCTGACGGAGAGGAGCGGATAGCAGGGTGGTTGGCGGAGAGGAGCGGATAGCAGGGTGGTTGGCGGAGAGGAGCAGAAAGCACATTGACTGGCGGAGAGGAGCGGATAGCAGGGTGGCTGGCGGAGAAAAGCGGATAGCAGAGTGGCTGGCGGAGAGGAACGGATAGCAGGGTGGCTGACACAGGAGCGGATAGCACATTGACTGGCGGAGAGAAGCGGATAGCAGGGTGGCTGGCGGAGAGGAGCGGATAGCAGGGTGGCTGACAAAGGAGCGGATAGAGGATTGGCTGGTTGAGAGGAGCGGATAGCAGTGTGGCTGTTGGAGACGAGCGGATAGCAGGGTGGTTGGCAGAGAGGAGTGGAGATCAGGGTGCCTGGCGGAGAGGAGAGGACAGCAGGGTGGCTGGCAAAGAGGAGCAGATAGCAGATTGGCTGGCGGAGAGGAGCTGATAGCAGGGTGGTTGGCTGAGAGGAGCAGTTAGCAGGGTGGCTGTCGGAGAGGAGCGGATTGCAGGGTGGCTGGCAGAGAGGAGCGGATAGCAGATTGACTGACACAGGAGTGGATAGCAGATTGGCTGGCGGAGAGGAGCAGATAGGAGATTGACTGACACAGGAGAGGATACGAGATTGGCTGGTGGAGAGGAACGGATAGCAGATTGGTTGGCGGAGAGGAGAGGATATTAGGGTGGCTGGCGGAGAGGAGCGAATAGGAGATTGGCTGGCAAAGAGGAGCGGATAGCAGATTGGGTGACACAAGAGCGGAGAGCATATTGCGTTACACAGGAGCGGATAGCAGATTGGCTGTCGGAGCGGAGCGGATAACACATTGGCTGGCGGAGAGAAGCGGATAGCAGATTGGCTGACACAGGAGCTGATAGCAGATTGGCTGACGGAGAGGAGCGGATAGCAGATTGGCTGGCGGAGAGGAGCGGATAGCAGGGTGCCTGGCGGAGAGGAGAGTATAGCAGGGTGGCTGGCAAAGAGGAGCGGATAGCAGATTGGCTGATGGAGAGGAGCGGATAGCGGATTGGCTGACTGAGAGGAGCGGATAACAAATTGGCTGGCAGAGAGGAGCAGATAGCAGGGTGGCCGACAAAGGAGCGGATAGCAGATCGGCTGACGGAGAGGAGCGGATAGCAGGGTGGTTGGCGGAGAGGAGCGGATTGCAGGGTGGCTGGCAGAGAGGAGCGGATTGCAGGGTGGCTGGAGGAGAGGAGCAGATAGCAGATTGACTGACAAAGGAGTGGATAGCAGATTCGCTGACGGAGAGGAGCGGATAGCAGGGTGGTTGGCGGAGAGGAGCGGATAGCAGGGTGGTTGGCGGAGAGGAGCGGAGAGCAGGGTGGCTGGCTGAGAAAAGCGGATAGCAGGGTGGCTGGCGGAGAGGAACGGATAGCAGGGTGGCTGACACAGGAGCGGATAGCACATTGACTGGGGGAGAGAAGCGGATAGCAGGGTGGATGGCGGAGAGGAGCGGATAGCAGGGTGGCTGACAAAGGAGCGGATAGAGGATTGGCTGGTTGAGACGAACGGTTAGCAGGGTGGCTGGTGGAGACGAGCGGATAGCAGGGTGGTTGGCAGAGAGGAGCGGAGATCAGGGTGCCTGGCGGAGAGGAGAGGATAGCAGGGTGGCTAGCAAAGAGCAGCAGATAGCAGATTGGCTGGCGGAGAGGAGCTGATAGCAGGGTGGTTGGCTGAGAGGAGCAGATAGCAGGGTGGCTGGCGGAGAGGAGCGAATAGCAGGGTGGCTGACACAGGAGAGGATAGCAGATTGGCTCACGGAGAGGAGCGGATAGCAGGGTGGTTGGCGGAGAGGAGCGGATAGCAGGGAGGCTGGCGGAGAGGAGCGGATTGCAGGGTGGTTGGTGGAGAGCAGCAGATAGCACATTGGCTGGCGTAGAGGAGCGGATAGCAGGGTGGCTGACACAGGAGCGGATAGCACATTGACTGGCGGAGAGAAGCGGATAGCAGGGTGGCTGGCGGAGAGGAGCGGATAGCAGGGTGGCTGACAAAGGAGCGGATAGCAGATTGTCTGGTTGAGAGGAGCGGATAGCAGGGTGGCTGGTGGAGAGAAGCGGATAGCAGGGTGGTTGGCAGAGAGGAGCGGATAGCAGATTGGCTGACGGAGAGGTGCGGATAGAAGGTTGGCTGACTGAGAGGAGCGGATAGCAAATTGGCTGGCGGAGAGGAGCGGATAGCAGGGTGGCTGACACAGGAGAGGATAGCAGATTGGCTGGCGGAGAGGAGCGGATAGCAGGGTGGCTGGCGGAGAGGAGCAGATAGCAGGGTGGCTGGCGGAGAGGAGCGGATAGCAGGATGGCTGACACAGGAGCGGATAGCAGGGTGGCTGGCGGAGATTAGCGGATAGCAAATTGGCTGGCAGAGAGGAGCGGATAGCAGTGTGGCTGACGGAGAGGAGCGGATAGCAGGGTGGCTGGCGGAGAGGAGCGGATAACAGGGTGGCTGACACAGGAGGGGAATGCAGATTGGCTGGCGGAGAGGAGCTGATAGCAGGGTGGCTGGCGGAGAGGAGCGGATAGCAGGGTGGCTGGCGGAGAGGAGCGGATAGCAGGGTGGCTGGCGGAGAGGAGCGGAGAGCAGATTGGCTGGCAGAGAGGAGCGGATAGCAGGGTGGCTGACGGAGAGGAGCGGATAGCAGGGTGGCAGACAGAGGAGCGGATAGCAGATTGAATGGCGGAGAGGAGCGAATAGCAGATTGGCTGGCGGAGAGGAGCGGATAGCAGGGTGGCTGGCGGAGAGGAGCGGATAGCAGATTGGCTGACACAGGAGCGGATAGCAGGGTGGCTTTCGGAGAGGAGCGGATAGCAGGGTGGCTTTCGGAGAGGAGCGGATAGCAGATTGGCTGGCGGAGAGGAGCGGATAGCAGGGTGGCTGGCGGAGAGGAGCGGATAGCAGATTGACTGGCGGAGAGGAGCTGATAGCAGATTGGCTGGTGGAGAGGGGCGGATAGCAGATTGGCTGGCGGAGAGGGGCGGATAGCAGATTGGCTGGCGGAGAGGACCGGATAGCAGGGTGGCTGACACAGGAGCTGATAGCAGGGTGGCTGGCGGAGAGGAGCGGATAGCAGATTGGCTGACATAGGAGCGGATAGCAGGGTGGCTGGCGGAGAGGAGCGGATAGCAGATAGGCCGGCGGAGAGAAGCGGATAGCAGGGTGGTTGACACAGGAGCGGATAGCAGTGTGGCTGGCGTTGAGGAGCTGATAGCAGGGTGTCTGGCGGAGATTAGCGGATAGCAAATTGGCTGGTGGAGAGGAGCGAATAGCAGGGTGGCTGGCTGAGAGGAGCGGATAACAGCGTGGCTGACACAGTAGCGGATAGCAGATTGACTGGCGGAGAGGAGTGGATAGCAGGGTGGCAGACACAGTAGCGGATAGCAGATTGGCTGGGGGAGAGGAGCGGATAGCAGGGTGGCTGGCAAAGAGGAACGGATAGCAGTTTGGCTGCCGGAGAGGAGCGGATAGCAAGGTGGCTGACGGAGAGGAGCGGATAGCAGATTGGCTGGCAAAGTGGAGCGGATAGCAGATTGGCTGGCAAAGAGGAGCGGATAGCAGATTGGCTGGCCGAGAGGAGCGGATAGCAGGATGGCTGGCGGAGAGGAGCGGATAGCCGGGTAGCTGATGGAGAGGAGCGGATAGCAGATTGGCTTGCAAAGAGGAGCGGATAGCAGGATGGCTGGCGGAGAGGAGCGGATAGGAGATTGGCTGGCGGAGAGGAGCGGATAGCAGGGTAGCTGACGGAGAGGAGCGGATAGCAGATTGGCTGGCTGAGAGGAGCTGATAGTAGGGTGGTTGGCGGAGAGGAGCGGATAGCAGGGTGGCTGGCGGAGAGGACCGGATAGCAGGGTGGCTGACACAGGAGCTGATAGCAGGGTGGCTGGCGGAGAGGAGCGGATAGCAGGGTGGCTGACACAGGAGCGGATAGCAGAGTGGCTGGCGGAGAGGACCGGATAGCAGGGTGGCTGACACAGGAGCTGATAGCAGGGTGGCTGGCGGAGAGGAGCGGATAGCAGAGTGGCTGACACAGGAGCGGATAGCAGATTGACTGGCAGAGAGGAGCGGATACCAGATTCGCTGGCGGAGAGGAGCAGATAGCAGATTGGCTGGCGAAGAGGGGCGGATAGCAGATTGGCTGGCGGATAGGGGCGGATAGCAGTGTGGCTGACACAGGAGCGGATAGCAGATTGGCTGGCGGAGAGGAGCTGATAGCAGGGTGGCTGGCGGAGAGGAGCTGATAGAAGGGTGGCTGGCGGAAATTAGCGGATAGCAAATTGGCTGGCGGAGAAGAGCGGATAGCAGATTGGCTGGCGGAGAGGAGCGGATAGCAGGGTGGCTGACACAAGAGCGGATAGCAGGGTGGCTGGCCGAGAGGAGCTGATAGCAGGGTGGCTGGCGGAGATTAGCGGATAGCAAATTGGCTGGCAGAGAGGAATGGATAGCAGATTGGCTGGCGGAGAGAAGCGGATAGCAGGGTGGCTGGCGGAGAGGAGCGGATAGCAGATTGGCAGGCGGAGAGGGGCGGATAGCAGATTGTCTGGCGGAGAGGAGCGGATAGCAGTGTGGCTGGCGGAGAGGAGCGGATAACAGATTGGCTGGCGGAGAGGAGCGGATAGCAGGGTGGCTGGCGGAAAGGAGCCGATAGCAGATTGGCTGGCGGAGAGGAGCGGATAGCAGATTGGCCGGCGGAGAGGAGCGGATAGCAGGGTGGCTGACACAGGAACGGATAGCAGAGTGGCTGGCGGAGGGGACCGGATAGCAGGGTGGCTGACACAGGAGCTGATAGCAGATTGGTTGGCGGAGAGGAGCGGATAGTAGGGTGGCTGGCGGAGAGGAGCGGATAGCAGGGTGGTTGACACAGGAGCGGATAGCAGTGTGGCTGGCGTTGAGGAGCTGATAGCAGGGTGGCTGGCGGAGATTAGCGGATAGCAAATTGGCTGGTGGAGAGGAGCGAATAGCAGGGTGGCTGGCTGAGAGGAGCGGATAACAGCGTGGCTGACACAGTAGCGGATAGCAGATTGACTGGCGGAGAGGAGTGGATAGCAGGGTGGCAGACACAGTAGCGGATAGCAGATTGGCTGCGGGAGAGGAGCGGATAGCAGGGTGGCTGGCAAAGAGGAACGGATAGCAGTTTGGCTGCCGGAGAGGAGCGGATAGCAAGGTGGCTGACGGAGAGGAGCGGATAGCAGATTGGCTGGCAAAGTGGAGCGGATAGCAGATTGGCTGGCAAAGAGGAGCTGATAGCAGTTTGGCTGGCCGAGAGGAGCGGATAGCAGGATGGCTGGCGGAGAGGAGCGGATAGCAGATTGGCTGGCGGAGAGGAGCGGATAGCCGGGTAGCTGATGGAGAGGAGCGGATAGCAGATTGGCTTGCAAAGAGGAGCGGATAGCAGGATGGCTGGCGGAGAGGAGCGGATAGGAGATTGGCTGGCGGAGAGGAGCGGATAGCAGGGTAGCTGACGGAGAGGAGCGGATAGCAGATTGGCTGGCTGAGAGGAGCTGATAGTAGGGTGGTTGGCGGAGAGGAGCGGATAGCAGGGTGGCTGGCGGAGAGGAGCGGATAGCAGGGTGGCTGACACAGCCACGGATAGCAGATTGGCTGGCAAAGAGGAGCGGATAGCAGATTGGCTGGCAAAGAGGAGCGGATAGCAGATTGGCTGGCGGAGAGGAGCGGATAGCAGGGTGGCTGGCGGAGGGGAGCGGATAGCAGATTGATTGGCGGAGTGGGGCTGATAGCAGATTGGCTGGTGAAGAGGGGCGGATAGCAGATTGGCTGGTGGAGAGGGGAGGATAGCAGATTGGCTGTCGGAGAGGACCGGATAGCAGGGTGGCTGACACAGGAGCTGATAGCAGGGTGGCTGGCGGAGAGGTGCGGATAGCAGGCTAGCTGACACAGGAGCTGATACCAGGGTGCCTGGCGGAGGGGAGCTGATAGGAGATTGGCCGGCGGAGAGGAGCAGATAGCAGGGTGGCTGACACAGGAGCCGATAGCAGTGTGGCTGGCGGAGAGGACCGGATAGCAGGGTGGCTGACACAGGAGCTGATAGCAGGGTGGCTGGCGGAGAGGAGTGGGTAGCAAATTGGCTTGCGGAGAGGAGTGGATAGCAGATTGGCTGGCGGAGAGGAGTGGATAGGAGGGTGGCTGGCGGAGAGGAGAGGATAGCAGGGTGGCTGGCGGAGAGGAGCGGATAGCAGGGTGGCTGGCGGAGAGGAGCGGATAGCAGATTGGCTGGCGGAGAGGAGCTGATAGTAGGGTGGCTGGCGGAGAGGAGCGGATAGCAGGGTGGCTGGCGGAGAGGAGCGGATAACACGGTGGCTGACACAGGAGACGATAGCAGATTGACTGGCGGAGAGGAGCGGATAGCAGGGAGGCTAACACAGGCACGGATAGCAGATTGTCTGGCAAAGAGGAGCGGATAGCAGATTGGCTGGCGGAGAGGAGCGGATTGCAGATTGGCTGGCGTAGAGGAGCGGATAGCAGGGTGGCTGACGGAGAGGAGAGGATAGCAGATTGGCTGGCAAAGAGGAGCGGATTGCAGATTGGCTGGCGGAGAGGAGCGGATAGCAGGGTGGCTGGCGGAGAGGAGCGGATAGCAGGGTGGCTGGCGGAGAGGTGCGGATATCATATTGACTGGCGGAGATGGGCTGATAGCAGATTGGCTGGTGGAGAGGGGCGGATAGCAGATTGGCTGGCGGAGAGGGGCGGATAGCAGATTGGCTGGCGGAGAGGACCAGATAGCAGGGTGGCTGACACAGGAGCTGATAGCAGGGTGGCTGGCGGAGAGGAGCGGATATCAGGGTGGCTGGCGGAGAGGAGCGGATATCAGGGTGGCTGACACAGGAGCTGATAGCAGGGTGGCTGGCAGAGAGGAGCGGATAGCAGGGTGGCTGGCGGAGAGGAGCGGATAACAGGGTGGCTGACACAGGAGCCGATAGCAGATTGGCTGGCAGAGAGGAGAGGATAGCAGGGTGGCTGACACAGGAGCGGATAGCAGAGTGGCTGGCGGAGAGGACCGGATAGCAGGGTGGCTGACACAGGAGCTGATAGCAGGGTGGCTGGCGGAGAGGAGCGGATAGCAGGGTGGCTGACACAGGAGCGGATAGCAGGGTGGCTGGCCGAGAGGAGCTGATAGCAGGGTGGCTGGCGGAGATTAGCGGATAGCAAATTGGCTGGCAGAGAGGAGCGGATAGCAGATTGGCTGGCGGAGAGAAGCGGATAGCAGGGTGGCTGGCGGAGAGGAGCGGATAGCAGATTGGCTGGCGGAGAGGGGCGGATAGCAGATTGTCTGGCGGAGAGGAGCGGATAGCAGTGTGGCTGGCGGAGAGGAGCGGATAGCAGATTGGCTGGCGGAGAGGAGCGGATAGCAGGGTGGCTGGCGGAGAGGAGCTGATAGCAGGGTGGCTGTCGGAGATTATCGGATAGCAAATTGGCTGGCGGAGAGGAACGGATAGCAGGGTGGCTGGTGGAGAGGAGCGGATAGCAGATTGGCTGGCGGAGAGGAGCCGATAGCAGGGTGGCTGGCGGAGAGGAGCTGATAGCAGGGTGGCTGGCGGAGATTAGCGGATAGCAAATTGGCTGGCGGAGAGGAGCGGATTGCAGGGTGGCTGGTGGAGAGGAGCGGATAACAGGGTGGCTGACACAGAAGCGGATAGCAGATTGACTGGCGGAGAGGAGCGGATAGCAGTGTGGCTGACACAGGAGCGGATAGCAGATTGGCTGGTGGAGAGGGGCCGATAACAGGGTGGCTTGCGGAATGGGGCGGATAGAAGATTGGCTGACGGAAAAGAGCGGATAGCAGGGTGGCTGGCGGAGAGTAGCGGATAGCAGGGTGGCTGGCAGAGAGGAGCGGATAGCAGGGTGGCTGACACAGGAGCGGATAACCGCATTCTCCACCAAAATGTTATACCAATATAATAAAAACCAGCAGGATCTTATTAAGAGGGATAAGTCAAAGATGCCAATTTTATTGTAAATACCATAACAAAACAAAAGACAATGTTTTCCTACTTATTTCTATTACTTCTTATTCCTTATACACACACGCACACGCACACGCACACGCACACATATTCATTCACACAATCATTCATTCAGGTTCTGTGTAGATGTTATAGTTACCAGGCTAGATGTTGCTCATTCCAAGTTACTGACCAGGTATCTTGGTCATGAGGAAGGAGCCGAGTCTGTGTCAGATGCATCTGATGCTCCTGTAGGTTGGTATCAGAACCATAGACTCAAAGTCCTTATTCTTTAGAGTCCAGTTTTATAGGGATTTTTCCCTATGTTAGTTCATAGGAGTTGCTTCATTCTGCTGTTGCTAAATCAATCAGCAGATGGCTGGCTCCATTCTGTCAGATGCTTGTTTTTTCTTCCTTTGAGGTGGTGGGGGTCATCTGGTTGATCCCACTTGACACCTTCTTCAGCCAACACTGAATTCTTCAGACTGGTAACTCCCTAACCATTCATTTATTGTTTAAACTAGGCATGCATTCACATACATTCTCTATCTTAATCACATCTATTTCACTGTCTCTTTACTTTTTGGGGTGTTACCAACTTATGTGAGACTCCCTGTCTTTTAACAAGCAAAGATAAAGTGAGATGAAAACTTACAGAGGGTGGGGGTCTCTATCTATACACTATAACAGCTACTGTTTTGACTTACTTAGAGTTAATTAATGTTTAGCAAGTTTTATACAAAGTATTTCTTTGAGCAGGCTTCACACAGACACAGCTGGTGGCTTGCAGGTTAGAATCACAAATTTACTTTTAACATAAACCTTTAGTTATAAGGCATCAATTAACAATAAGTCATTTTTTCATATAAACCATGTCTAATATAAACCTTCTTTAATATCCCTACACTCTCCGCCAGCCAATCTGCTATCCGCTCCTCTCTTCCAGCTACCCTGCTATGCGCTCCTCTCCGCCTGCCACCCTGCTATCTGCTCCTGTGCCAGCCAATCTGCTATCCGCTCCTCTTTGCCAGCCAATCTAATTTCCGCTCCTCTCCGCCAGCCAATCTGCTATCCGCTCCTGTGTCAGCCAATCTGCTATCTCCTCCTCTTTGCCAGCCAATCTGCTATCTGCTCCTCTTTGCCAGCCAATCTGCTATCCGCTCCTGTGTCAGCCACCCTGCTATCCGCTCCTCTCCGCCAACCACCCTGCTATCCGCTCCTCTCCGCCAGCCGCCCTGCTATCCGCTCCTCTCCGCCAACCACCCTGCTATCCGCTCCTCTCCGCCAGCCACCCTGCTATTCGCTCCTCTCCGCCAGCCACCCTGCTATCCGCTCCTCTCTGCGAAACACCCTGCTATCCGCTCCTCTCCGCCAACCACCCTGCTATCCGCTCCTCTCCGCCAGCCACCCTGCTATTCGCTCCTCTCCGCCAACCACCCTGCTATCCGCTCCTCTCCGCCAGCCACCCTGCTATCCGCTCCTCTATGCCAGCCACCCTGCTATCCGCTCCTCTTTGCCAGCCAATCTGCTATCCGCTCCTGTGTCAGCCACCCTGCTATCCGCTCCTCTCCGCCAGCCAATCTCCTATTCGCTCCTGTGTCAGCCAATCTGCTATCAGCTCCTCTCCGCCAGCCAATCTGCTATCCGCTCCTCTCCGCCAGTCAGCCTCCTATCGGCTCCTCTCCGCCAGCCAGCCTGCTATCCGCTCCTGTGTCAGCCAATCTTCTATCCGCTCCTCTCTCCCAGCCACAATGCTATCCACTCCTGTGTCAGCCAATCTGCTATCCGCTCCTCTCTGCCAGCCAATCTGCTATCCGCTCCTCTCAGCCAACCACCCTGCTATCCGCTCCTCTCCGCCAGCCACCCTGCTATCCGCTCCTCTCCTCCAGACTATCTGCTATCCGCTCCTCTTCGCCAGCCAATCTGCTATCCGCTCCTCTCAGGCAACCACCCTGCTATCCGCTCCTCTCCGCCAGCCACCCTGCTATCCGCTCCTCTCCTCCAGCCAATCTGCTATCCGCTCCTGTGTCAGCCAATCTGCTATTCGCTTCTCTTTGCCAGCCACCCTGCTATCCGCTCCTCTCCGTCAGCCAATCTGCTATCCGCTCCTGTGTCAGCCACTCTGCTATCCTCTCCTCTTCGCCAGCCAATCTGCTATCCGCTCCTCTCTGCCAGCCAATCTGCTATCCGCTCCTCTCTGCCAGCCACCCTGCTATCCGCTCCTCTCTGCCAGCCACCCTGCTATCCGCTCCTCTTCGCCAACTAATCTGCTATCCGCTCCTCTCCGCCAGCCAATCTGCTATCCGCTCCTGTCCTCCAGCCAATCTGCTATCCGCTCCTGTGTCAGCCAAACTGCTATCCGCTCCTGTGTCAGCCAATCTGCTATCCGCTCCTCTCCGCCAGCCAATCTGCTATCCGCTCCTCTCCTCCAGCCAATCTGCTATCCGCTCCTGTGTCAGCCACTCTGCTATCCTCTCCTGTGTCAGCCACCCTGCTATCCGCTCCTCTCCGACAGCCAATCTGCTATCCGCTCCTCTCTGCCAGCCACCCTGCTATCCGCTCCTCTTCGCCAGCCAATCTGCTATCCGCTCCTCTCCGACAGCCTATCTGCTATCCCCTCCTCTTTGCCAGGCACCATGCTATCCGCTCCTCTCCGCCAGCCAATCTGCTATCAGCTCCTCTCTGCCAGCCACCTTGTTATCCGCTCCTCTCCGCCTGCCACCCTGCTATCCGCTCCTCTCCGCCAGCCAATCTGCTATCGGCTCCTCTCCGCCAGCCAGCCTGCTATCCGCTCCTGTGTCAGCCAATCTTCTATCTGCTCCTCTCTACCAGCCACAAATGCAATTCACTCCTGTGTCAGCCAATCTGCTATCCGCTCCTCTTCGCCAGCCAATCTCCTATCCGCTCCTCTCAGCCAACCACCCTGCTATCCGCTCCTCTCCTCCTGCCAATCTGCTATCCGCTCCTGTGTCAGCCAATCTGCTATCCGCTCCTGTGTCAGCCAATCTGCTATTCGCTTCTCTTTGCCAGCCACTCTGCTATCCGCTCCTCTCCGTCAGCCAATCTGCTATCCACTCCTGTGTCAGCCACTCTGCTATCCGCTCCTCTCCGCCAGCCACACTGCTATCCGCTCCTGTGTCAGCCAATCTGCTATCCGCTCCTCCCAGCCAGCCACCATGCTATACCCTCCTCTCCGCCAACTACCTTGCTAGCTGCTCCTTCTCTGCCAGCCTGTCTGCTATCCGCTCCTCTCCGCCAGCCAATCTGCTATCCGCTCCTGTGTCAGCCAATCTGCTATCCGCTCCTCTCCGCCAGCCTCCCTGCTATCCGCTCCTGAGTCAGCCAATCTACTATCCGGTCCTCTTTGACAGCCACCCTGCTATCCTCTCCTGTGTCAGCCAATCTGCTATCCGCTCCTGTGTCAGCCAATCTGCTATGCGCTCCTCTCCGCCAGCCACCGTGCTATACGCTCCTCTCCTCCAACCACCCTGCTATCCGCTCCTCTCCGCCAGCCACCCTGCTATCCGCTCCTGTGTCAGCCAATCTGCTATCCGCTCCTCTTCGCCAGCCAATCTCCTATCCGCTCCTCTCAGCCAACCACCCTGCTATCCGCTCCTCTCCGCTAGCCGCCCTGCTATCCGCTCCTCTGCTCCAGCTGCCCTGCTATCCGCTCCTCTCAGCCAACCACCCTGCTATCCGCTCCTGTGTCAGCCACCCTGCTATCCGCTCCGCTCCTCCAGCAACCCTGCTATCCGCTCCTCTCCTCCAGCCAATATGCTATCCGCTGCTGTGTCAGCCAATCTGCTATCCGCCCCTGTGTCAGCCAATCTGCTATCCGCTCCTCTTCGCCAGCCAATCTCCTATCCGCTACTCTCAGCCAACCACCCTGCTATCCGCTCCTCTCCGCCAGCCACCCTGATATCCGCTCCTCTCCTCCAGCCAATCTGCTATCCACTCCTCTGTCAGCCAATCTGCTATCCGCTCCTGTGTCAGCCAATCTGCTATTTGCTTCTCTTTGCCAGCCACCCTGCTATGCGCTCCTCTCCGTCAGCCTATCTGCTATCCGCTCCTGTGTCAGCCACTCTGCTATCCTCTCCTGTGTCAGCCACCCTGCTATGCGCTCCTCTTTGCCAGCGAATCTGCTATCCGCTCCTCTCTGCCAGCCAATCTGCTATCCGCTCCTCTCCGCCAATCACCCTGCTATCCGCTCTGCTCCGCTAGCCGCCCTGCTATCCGTTCCTCTGCTCCAGCCGCCCTGCTATCCGCTCCTCTCAGCCAACCAGCCTGCTATCCGCTCCTCTCCGCCAGCCACCCTGCTATCCGCTCCTCTGCTCCAGCCGCCCTGCTATCCGCTCCTCTCAGCCAACCACCCTGCTATCCGCTCCTACCCGCAAACCACCCTGCTATTCGCTCCTCTCCGCCAGCCAATCTGCTATCCGCTCCCCTCTGCCAGAAACCCTGCTATCCGCTCCTCTCCGCCAGCCAATCTCTTATCAGCTACTCTCCGCCAGCCACCCTGTTATCCGCTCCTCTTTGCCAGCCAATCTGCTATCCGCTCCTCTCCTCATCCAATCTGCTATCCGCTCCTCTCCTCATCCAGTCTGCTATCCACTCCTCTCCGCCAGCCAATCTGCTATCCGCTCCTCTCTGCCAACCACCCTGCTATACGCTCCTCTCCGCCAGCCACCCTCCTATCCGCTCCTGTGTCAGCCAATCTTCTATCCGCTCCTCTCTCCCAGCCACAATGCTATCCGCTCCTGTGTCAGCCAATCTGCTATCCGCTCCTCTCTGCCAGCCAATCTGCTATCCGCTCCTCTCAGACAACCACCCTGCTATCCGCTCCTCTCCGCCAGCCACCCTGCTATCCGCTCCTCTCCTCCAGACTATCTGCTATCCGCTCCTCTTCGCCAGCCAATCTGCTATCCGCTCCTCTCAGCAAACCACCCTGCTATCCGCTCCTCTCCGCCAGTCACCCTCCTATCCGCTCCTCTCCTCCAGACAATCTGCTATCCGCTCCTGTGTCAGCCAATCTGCTATTCGCTTCTCTTTGCCAGCCACCCTGCTATCCGCTCCTCTCCGTCAGCCAATCTCCTCTCCGCTCCTGTGTCAGCCACTCTGCTATCCTCTCCTCTTCGCCAGCCAATCTGCTATCCGCTCCTCTTTGCCAGCCACCATGCTATCCGCTCCTCTGCGCCAGCTATCTGCTATCAGCTCCTCTCTGCCAGCCACCCTGTTATCCGCTCCTCTTTGCCAGCCAATCGGCTATCCGCTTCTCTCTGCCAGCCAATCTGCTATCCGCTCCTCTCCGCCAGCCAATCTGCTATCCGCTCCTGTGTCAGCCACTCTGCTATCCTCTACTGTTTCAGCCACCCTGCTATCCGCTCCTCTTTGCCTGACAATCTGCTATCCGCTCCTCTCCGCAGGCCAATCTGCCTTCCGCTCCTCTCTGCCAGCCACCCTGCTATCCGCACCTCTCCGCCAGCGAATCTGCTATCCGCTCCTCTACGCCAGCCACCCTGCTATCCGCTCCTCTCCGCCAACCACCCTGCTATCCGCTCCTGTGTCAGCCACCCTGCTATCCGCTCCTGTGACAGCCAATCTGCTATCCGCTCCTCTCTTCCAGCCACCTTGCTATCCGCTCCTCTGCGCCAGCCACCCTGCTATCCGCTCCTGTGACAGGCAATCTGCTATCCGCTCCTCTTTGCCAGCCAATCTGCTATCCGCTCCTCTCCGTCAGCCAATCTGCTATCCGCTCCTGTGTCAGCCACTCTGCTATCCTCTCCTGTGTCAGCCACCCTGCTATCCGCTCCTCTTCGCCAGCCAATCTGCTATCCGCTCCTCTCCGACAGCCAATCTGCTATCCGCTTCTCTCTGCCACCCACCCTGCAATCCGCTCCTCTTCGCCAGCCAATCTGCTATCCGCTCCTCTCCGACAGCCAATCTGCTATCCCCTCCTCCTTGCCAGCCACCATGCTATCCGCTGCTCTCCGCCAGCCAATCTGCTATCAGCTCCTCTCCGCCAGCCACCCTGTTATCCGCTCCTCTCCGCCTGCCACCCTGCTATCCGCTCCTCTCCGCCAGCCAGCCTGCTATCCGCTCCTCCCCGCCAGCCAATCTGCTATCGGCTCCTCTCCGCCAGCCAGCCTGCTATCCGCTCCTGTGTCAGCCAATCTTCTATCTGCTCCTCTCTACCAGCCACAAATGCAATCCACTCCTGTGTCAGCCAATCTGCTATCCGCTCCTCTTCGCCAGCCAATCTCCTATCCGCTCCTCTCAGCCAACCACCCTGCTAACCGCTCCTCTCCTCCTGCCAATCTGCTATTCGCTCCTGTGTCAGACAATCTGCTATCCGCTCCTGTGTCAGCCAATCTGCTATTCGCTTCTCTTTGCCAGCCACCCTGTTATCCGCTCCTCTCCGTCAGCCAATCTGCTATCCACTCCTGTGTCAGCCACTCTGCTATCCGCTCCTCTCCGCCAGCCCCCCTACTATCCGCTCCTGTGTCAGCCAATCTGCTATCCGCTCCTCTCTGCCAGCCACACTGCAATCCGCTCCTGTGTCAGCCAATCTGCTATCCGCTCCTCCCAGCCAGCCACCGTGCTATACCCTCCTCTCCGCCAACTACCTTGCTAGCTGCTCCTTCTCCGCCAGCCAATCTGCTATCCGCTCCTGTGTCAGTCAATCTGCTATCCGCTCCTCTCCGCCAGCCTCCCTGCTATCCGCTCCTGAGTCAGCCAATCTGCTATCCAGTCCTCTTTGACAGCCACCCTGCTATCCTCTCCTGTGTCAGCCAATCTGCTATCCGCTCCTGTGTCAGCCAATCTGCTATGCGCTCCTCTCCGCCAGCCACCGTGCTATACGCTCCTCTCCGCCAACCACCCTGCTATCCGCTCCTCTAAGCCAGCCACCCTGCTATCCGCTCCTGTGTCAGCCAATCTGCTATCCGCTCCTCTTCGCCAGCCAATCTCCTATCCGCTCCTCTCAGCCAACCACCCTGCTATCCGCTCCTCTCCGCTAGCCGCCCTGCTATCCGCTCCTCTGCTCCAGCTGCCCTGCTATCCGCTCCTCTCCGCCAACCACCCTGCTATCCGCTCTTGTGTCAGCCACCCTGCTATCCGCTCCTCTCCTCCAGCAACCCTGCTATCCGCTCCTCTCCTCCAGCCAATATGCTATCCGCTGCTGTGTCAGCCAATCTGCTATCCGCCCCTGTGTCAGCCAATCTGCTATCCGCTCCTCTTCGCCAGCCAATCTCCTATCCGCTCCTCTCAGCCAACCACCCTGCTATCCGCTCCTCTCCGCCAGCCACCCTGATATCCGCTCCTCTCCTCCAGCCAATCTGCTATCCACTCCTGTGTCAGCCAATCTGCTATCCGCTCCTGTGTCAGCCAATCTGCTATTTGCTTCTCTTTGCCAGCCACCCTGCTATGCGCTCCTCTCCGTCAACCTATCTGCTATCCGCTCCTGTGTCAGCCACTCTGCTATCCTCTCCTGTGTCAGCCACCCTGCTATGCGCTCCTCTTTGCCAGCGAATCTGCTATCCGCTCCTCTCTGCCAGCCAATCTGCTATCCGCTCCTCTCCGCCAATCACCCTGCTATCCGCTCCTCTCCGCTAGCCGCACTGCTATCCGCTCCTCTGCTCCAGCCACCCTGCTATCCGCTCCTCTCAGCCAACCAGCCTGCTATCCGCTCCTCTCCGCCAGCCACCCTGCTATCCGTTCCTCTGCTCCAGCCGCCCTGCTATCCGCTCCTCTCAGCCAACCACCCTGCTATCCGCTCCTCCCCGCCAACCACCCTGCTATTCGCTACTCTCCGCCAGCCAATCTCTTATCAGCTACTCTCCGCCAGCCACCCTGTTATCCGCTCCTCTTTGCCAGCCAATCTGCTATCCGCTCCTGTGTCAACCAAACTGCTATCAGCTCCTCTCCAAAAGCCACCCTGCTATCCGCTTCTCTCCGCCAGCCATGCTGCTATCCACTCCTCTCTGCCAACCACCCTGCTATCCGCTCCTCTCCGCCAGCCACCCTGCTATCCGCTCCTCTCCGCCAGCCAATATGCTATCCTCTCATCTCCGTCAGCCAATCTGCTATCCGCTCCTGTGTCAGGCAATCTGCTATCCGCTCCTCTTTGCCATCCAATCTGCTATCCGCTCCTCTATGCCAGCCACCCTGCTATCCGCTCCTCTCCGCCAGCCACCCTGCTATCCGCTCCTCTTTGCAAGCCACCCTGCTATCCCCTCCTCTCCGCCAGCCACCCTGCTATCCGCTCCAGTGTCAGCCAATCTGCTATCCGCTCCTCTCTGCCAACCACCCTGCTATCCGCTCATCTCCGACAGCCAATATGCTATCCGCTCCTGTGTCAGCCAATCTGCTATCTGCTCCTCTTTGCCAGCCACCCTGCTATCCGCTCCTCTCCGCCAGCCACCCTGCTATCAGCTCCAATCGGCCAACCACACTGCTATCCGCTCCTCTCCGCCAGCCACCCTGCTATCCGGTCCTCTCCGCCAGCCAATCTGCTATCCGCTCCTCTTTGCCAGCCAGTCTGCTATCCGCTCCTCTCCGCCAGTCACCCTGCTATTCGCTCCTCTTCTCCAGCCACCCTGCTATCCGTTCCTCTCCGCCAGACACCCTGCTATCCGCTCCTCCCGCCATCCAATGTGCTATCTGCTCTTCTCCGTCAGCCAATCTGCTATCCGCTCCTGTGTCAGCCAATCTGCTATCCGCTCCTGTGTAACCCAATCTGCTATCCGTTCCTCTTTGCCAGCCAATTTGCAATCCGCTCCTCTCCGCCAGCCACCCTGCTATACGCTCCTCTCCGCCAACCACCCTGCTATCCGCTCCTCTCCACCAGCCACCCTGCTATCCGCTCCTCTCCACCAGCCAATCTGCTATCCGCTCCTGTGTCAGCCACCCTACTATCCGTTCCTCTCTGCCAGCCACCCTGCTATCCGCTCATCTCCACCAGCCAATCTGCTATATGCTCCAATGTCAGTCAATCTGCTTTCCGCTCCTCTCCGCCAACCACCCTGCTATCCGCTCCTCTCCGCCAGGCACCCTGCTATCCGTTCCTCTTTGCCAGGCACCCTGCTATCCGCTCCTCTCCGCCAGCCACCCTGCTATCCGCTCCTCTCCGCCAACCACCCTTCTATCCGCTCCTCTCCACCAGCGAATCTGCTATCCGCTCCTGTGTCTGCCAATCTGCTATCCGCTCCTCTCCGCCAGCCACCCTGCTATCCGCTCCTCTCCGCCAGCCACCCTGCTGTCCTCTCCTCTCCGCCAACCACCCTGCTGTCCTCTCCTCTCCGCCAGCCACCCTGCTATCCTCTCCTCTCCTCAAGCCACCCTGCTATCTGCTCCTCTCCGCCAGCCACCCTGCTATCCGCTCCTCCCGCCATCCAATGTGCTATCCGCTCTTCTCCGTCATCCAATCTGCTATCCGTTCCTCTTTGCCAGACACCCTGCTATCCGCTCCTCTCCGCCAGCCACCCTGCTATCCGCTCCTCTCCGCCAACCACCCTGCTATCTGCTCCTCTCCACCAGCCAATTTGCTCTCAGCTCCTCTCAGTCAGCAAATCTTCTATCCGCTCCTCTCCGTCAGCCAATCTGTTATTCTCAACTCTCCGCCAGCCACCCTGCTATCTGCTCCTCTCCGCCAGCCAATCTGCTATCCGCTCCTGTGTCAGCCAAACTGCTATCCGCTCCTCTCTGCCAGCCAGTCTGCTATCCGCTCCTCTCTGCCAGTCACCCTGCTATTCGCTCCTCTTCTCCAGCCACCCTGCTATCCGTTCCTCTCCGCCAGACACCCTGCTATCCGCTCCTCCCGCCATCCAATGTGCTATCCGCTCTTCTCCGTCAGCCAATCTGCTATCCGCTCCTGTGTCAGCCAATCTGCTATCCGCTCCTGTGTAACCCAATCTGCTATCCGTTCCTCTTTGCCAGCCAATTTGCAATCCGCTCCTCTCCGCCAGCCACCCTGCTATACGCTCCTCTCCGCCAACCACCCTGCTATCCGCTCCTCTCCACCAGCCACCCTGCTATCCGCTCCTCTCCACCAGCCAATCTGCTATCCGCTCCTGTGTCAGCCACCCTACTATCCGTTCCTCTCTGCCAGCCACCCTGCTATCCGCTCATCTCCACCAGCCAATCTGCTATATGCTCCAATGTCAGTCAATCTGCTTTCCGCTCCTCTCCGCCAACCACCCTGCTATCCGCTCCTCTCCGCCAGCCACCCTGCTATCCACTCCTCTCCTCATCCAATCTGCTATCCGGTCCTCTCCGCCAGCCAATCTGCTATCCGCTCCTCTTTGCCATCCAGTCTGCTATCCGCTCCTCTAACCACAGTGCTCTTCGCTCCTCTCTGCCAACCACCCTGATATCCGCTCCTCTCCGCCAGCCACCCTGCTATCCGCTCCTCTCCACCAGCCAATCTGCTATTCGCTCCTGTGTCAGCCACCCTGCTATCCGCTCCTCTCCGCCAGCCACCCTGCTATCCGCTACTCTCCGCCAGCCAATCTGCTATCCGCTCCTGTGTCAGCCAATCTGCTATCCGTTCCTCTTTGCCAGGCACCCTGCTATCCGCTCCTCTCCGCCAGCCACCCTGCTATCCGCTTCTCTCCGCCAACCACCCTTCTATCCGCTCCTCTCCACCAGCGAATCTGCTATCCGCTCCTGTGTCTGCCAATCTGCTATCCGCTCCTCTCCGCCAGCCACCCTGCTATCCGCTCCTCTCCGCCAGCCACCCTGCTGTCCTCTCCTCTCCGCCAACCACCCTGCTGTCCTCTCCTCTCCGCCAGCCACCCTGCTATCCTCTCCTCTCCTCAAGCCACCCTGCTATCTGCTCCTCTCCGCCAGCCACCCTGCTATCCGCTCCTCCCGCCATCCAATGTGCTATCCGCTCTTCTCCGTCATCCAATCTGCTATCCGTTCCTCTTTGCCAGACACCCTGCTATCCGCTCCTCTCCGCCAGCCACCCTGCTATCCGCTCCTCTCCGCCAACCACCCTGCTATCTGCTCCTCTCCACCAGCCAATTTGCTCTCAGCTCCTCTCAGTCAGCAAATCTTCTATCCGCTCCTCTCCGTCAGCCAATCTGTTATTCTCAACTCTCCGCCAGCCACCCTGCTATCTGCTCCTCTCCGCCAGCCAATCTGCTATCCGCTCCTGTGTCAGCCAAACTGCTATCCGCTCCTCTCTGCCAGCCAATCTGCTATCCTCTCCTCTCCGCCATCCAATCTGCTATCCTCTGCTGTTTCAGCAATCTGCTATCCGCTCCTCTCCGCAAGCCACCCTACTATCCACTCCTCTCCTCCAGCCACCCAGCTATCCGCTCCTATCCGCCAGCCAGTCTGCTAGCAGCTCCTGTGTCAGCCAATCTGCTATCCGCTCCTCTTTGCCAGCCACCCTGCTATCCGCTCCTCTCCGCCAGCCAATCTGCTATCCGCTCCTCTCCGCCAGCCAATTTGCTATCCGCTCCTCTCCGCCAGCCAATTTGCTATCCGCTCCTCTCCGCCAGCCACCCTGCTATCCGCTCCTCTCCACCAGCCAATCTGCTATCCGCCCCTGTGTCAGCCAATCTGCTATCCGCTCCTCTTTGCCAGCCACCCTGCTATCCGCTCCTCTCCGCCAGCCAATCTGCTATCCACTCTTCTCGGCCAGCCAATCTGCTATCCGCTCATATCCGCCAGCCAATCTGCTATCCGCTCCTGTGTCAGCCAATCTGCTATCCGCTCCTCTCCGCAGGCCACCCTGCTATCCGCTTCTCTCCGCCAGCCAATCTGCTATCCGCTCCTCTCCGCCAGCCACCCTGCAATCCGTTCGTCCCGCCAGCCATTGTGCTATCCGCTCCTCTCCGTCAGCCAATCTGCTATCAGCTCCTGTGTCAGCCAATCTGCTATCCGCTCCTGTGTCAACCAATCTGCTATCCGCTCCTCTTTCCCATCCAATCTGCTATCCGCTACTCTCCGCCTGCTACCCTGCTATCCGCTCCTCTCCGCCAGCCTCCCTGCTATCCGCTCCTCTACGCCAACCAATCTGCTATCCGCTCCTCTCCGCCAGCTAATCTGCTATCCGCTCCTGTGTCAGCCAATCTACTATCCGCTCCTCTTTGCCAGCCAATCTGCTATCAGCTCCTCTCCGCCAGCCACCCTGCAATCCGCTCCTCTCGGCCAGCCACCCTGCTATCCGCTCCTCTCCTCCAGCCAATCTGCTATCCGCTCCTCTCCGCCAGCCACCCTGCAATCTGCGCCTCTCCGCCAGCCGCCCTGCTATCCGCTCCTCTCCGCCAGCCAATCTACTATCTGCTCCTCTCCTCAGCCAATCTACCATCCGCCCCTGTGTCATCCACCCTGCTATCCGCTCCTCTCCGCCAGCCAATCTGCTATCCGCTCGTCTACGCCAGCCAATCTGCTATCCGTTCCTGTGTCAGCCAATCTGCTATCTGCTTCTCTCCGCCAACCACCCTGCTATCCGCTCCTCTCCGCCACCCACCCTGCTATCCGTTCCTCTCCGCCAGCCACCCTGCTATCCGCTCCTCTCCACCAGCCAATGTGCTATCCGCTCCTCTCTTTCAGCCAATCTGCTATCCGCTCCTCTTTGCCAGCCAGTCTGCTATCCGCTCCTCTACACCAACCACCCTGCTATCCGCTCCTCTCCGCCAGCCAATCTGCTATCCGCTCCTGTGTCAGCCAATCTGCTATTCGCTCCTTTGTCAGCCAATCTGCTATCCGGTCCTCTCCACCAGCCACCCTGCAATCCGCTCCTCTTTGCCAACCACCCTGCTATCCGCTCCTTTCCGCCAGCCACCCTGCAATCCGCTCCTCTCCGCCAGCCAATGTGCTATCCGCTCCTCTCCGTCAGCCAATCTGCTATCCGCTCCTGTGTCAGCCAATCTGCTATCCGCTCCTCTCCACCAACCACCCTGCTGTCCTCTCCTCTCCGCAAGCCACCCTGCTATCCGCTCCTCTCCGCCAGCCACCCTCCTATCCGCTCCTCCTGCCATCCAATGTGCTATCCGCTCCTCTCCGTCAGCCAATCTGCTATCCGCTCCTGTGTCAGCCAATCTGCTATCCGCTCCTGTGTAACCCAATCTGCTATCCGCTCCTCTCCACCAGCCACCCTGCAATCCGCTCCTCTTTGCCAACCACCCTGCTATCCGCTCCTCTCCACCAGCCAATATGCTATCCGCTCCTCTCAGTCAGCCAATCTGCTATCCACTCCTCTTCACCACCCACCCTGCTATCCGTTCCTCTCCGCCAGCCACCCTGCTCTCCGCTCCTCTCCGCCAGCCACCCTGCTATACACTCCTTGTGACGTTATTGATATAAATGGGGACCATATAGAACATGGGTTGCAACCAAGGTCCTGTAGTGGCTCCAAATCCTAAGTAAAGGGGGTCATATAAGGTGTCTAAGACCAGGTTCTGGGTTGCTGATTATAATTATGCTGTCTATATGTCTGTATCATTTTTAGTTGAAGTTATGAATGTTGGCTCTATGCTGTCTGTATTTCAAGTTTGTGTTGTGCTTCTGGGGGAAGCCTCCCAGACAAGCTGGTGTTAGCTCTGCCTAGCCTGTTTGATGGCCCATTAAGGACCGTCAGCTACACAATGGACCCATGGAGAGAAGGCAGACACGCCTTGTGACTCAGCAAAGTATGCAGGGACTGGCCCATGTGACTCCAGGCTCCATTTTGCTGTAAATTTCCACAGTGAAGACAAAGAGATTCTTACACCTGGAAAAGTCTATATAAGGCTGATGCTTCATCTCCATCTTGTCTTCAATCCTGCTTCTGACCTCTGGAAGGACTTTGCTACAAACTGAAGCTTTACACAAGGGACTGAACGACCCATCCCAGTGGGGGATGCATTCCAGAGACTCAATTTGAACCTGCAGTTTACTCCAGCACTGCTGCAAGCCTGAACTAAGAACTTTGCCATTACTGTATGTAATTGATTCCATTTAACCAATTCTACCTCTCATTTCCACCTTTTTCCCTTTGTAAATAAACCTTTAGATTTTAGATTCTAAAGGATTGGCAACAGCGTGATTTGTGGGTAAGATCTGATGTGTATATTGACCTGGGTCTGGGGCTTGGTCCTTTGGGATCGAGGGAACCGTTTTCTTTTATTGGGGTGTTGGTTTTCATAACCATTCATCCCCAGGACGAGTGCACTGGTGGTGATGCTGGGAGACTGGAGTGTCGAAGGAAATTGCTTGTGTGACTTGTGGTTAGCCAGTGGGGTGAGACCAAAGTCCTTTTTGTCTGGCTGGTTTGGTTGGCCTTAGAGGTGGAAAAACCCCAGCCTGGGGCTGTGACTGCCCTGTTTGAGCAATTGGTCCTGATTTGGCACTCTCAGTTGGGTCCCGCCAGAATCGCTCCGTCACAGTGGCGTAGTCGGCAGGATCCACAGAACCAGGTCAATTAAGCTTTGGGTCAGAACCCCACGCTATCCAAATTTTAACTTTGGGATTGAGAGTTTGGTTGGTTAAAGATCAGTGACCATGCGACAGAGAGCATCAGGAAAAGCAAGGAAACTGCAAGCCTTGAGAGACAGCCTGCAGTTTGATTATGAGCAAGAACTTGCAGAAATTCGAATGGAGAAAGAGGCTGATGAGAGAAAGAAAGAAGTTGCTAGGAGAGAAGAAAAAGCTCGGAAGAGGTGTCTGGAGCTGCTGGCTGCTGAGGCGAAAACTCAACAGATGCAACAGGAGACAGCTAGACTCCAACCCCAAGTCAAAAAAGCAAGGGAAGAACGGCAGAAACTGTATCCTCTTGAAAGTCCAGTTTGTAACAATGTTGGTATGTTGTATAACTCTGAGCAGTTGTCTGGGGGTAACCAAATGTACCCCAACAATGCCACCTTTTATGTCAATGCTGTTACTGTGTGTTCAGTAGGGGGTGGCCCCATAAATTGTGCCAGTGCTATGGATGGGAATGGTAATGGAAAATTCATAGAGTGTGTAAAAGTCAATGGTAAAAGCTGTTTAGGGCAAATTATGGCTTCTAACATCACTCTTGTTAAAGCAGATCTGGTCAAAGAGGAAGATTATTTACCAAATCAGAGTGTGAATGTTGTGATCCTCTGTGAGTTTACTGTCCGTGTGCCTTTAGCTAGAATCCACCTTGAGTGGAATGGGGCTCAGCATGAAGTGATAGCTGGCGTCAGGAAGTTATTGCCTAAAGATCTTTTAATTGGGGAGAATGTTACAGCTTTGTTCAGTCCAGGTAGCCAGTCACAGGAGAGGAATGATCTTAAACCTGTGTCTATTGTGGGCAATGATTTGCCTGAGGAGGGTTGCTCCAAAGGTTTGTCTGTGCAAAAAAGCAGTGTGTCTGGGAATGAAGTTTCTGAATGTCTGTCTGATGTCTCAGAAGGAAGTCTGGAGTTAGATCGAGAGCAGAAAAATCTCATTGGTGAGGAAAAGGTTTCTCAGGAGCAGATTAAAGTAAATGGTCAGGTTAAAGCCCTAACTGAGGAAGGAAAGGGTAAATTTGTAATGGGTAATGGATTGGTGGCTAGTGCAGCTTGTAGAAGTAAACCTGAAATGGGTAACTGTGATTTGCTAAAAGTAGCTCAGTGTAGTGAAAAGAGCAGCAGCTTATCTGTTGGAAGAGGCAATGTGCCTGGAAGGGAAAGTTTGGAGGAGCCTAGGCAGCCTTGTGAGCTGATGGCTTTGTCTAATCAGCAGTTTGGGAAGGGAGGGATAGTGGAAGATGAGTGTCCATATCCCTTACCTGTTTCCTGTGTGGAGAAATGTGACAGTGGAGGGAATGTGCCTGTGTCTGTCAGGAGTATTGACTTGCCTATAAAGGAAGCTACCCCAGTCTCCAAGCAGTTGTCTGTGAACAGCCCTGTGTGCTGGGACAAGGGAAGTAAAATCCCAAGCTGTGTGTCTGGTAAAGGAGAATGTGTCTCCGGCTCTTCTGTGTCTGTGGAGCAGACAGAAGGTGCCTGTCAGCCTGTGATGGTTGAGGGTGATTCAGTTGTCTCGAAGTTGGTTGTAAATACAGCTAAAGCCCAGGAAGGGAATGGTCCTGAGTTTGGGTCGGCTGGGGAGAATGGCACTGTGACTAGGTTGCATCCAGTTAGTGTCTTAGCAAAATCCCAGAGAACAGACAATTCTGGTGCTTGTGGTTTGCCAGTTGCTAATGTGTGGTTGGAAAAGGGTGCAGCAACTCTGTCTGATCAGGGTGATACCCCAGCCAGGGCACAAGGAGAGCATAAAGGTGATTTAATTGTGTTACCGACTGACAGTTTGACAACTTGTAGCAAGAAGGAAAAGATTCCTGAACTTGTTCATGGCCAAGGGAAGGAGATTGTTTCTAACCTGTTATCTAGAAAGTCTGTAGCATCTGTGGTTGCTCAGGGAAGTGTTCCTGTAGAGCAAGCCCTAGGTGAAGAGGGGAAGGGCAGAATTTCTGTGAGGGGTGAATTGCTGCTTAGAGAAGCTCCTAGGGAAAGGAATCCTCATGGTAGCCTGTGCAAGCAGTTTACTGCAACTGAAGGGTGTAAAAGTGATTTAATCAAGAAAGTTTCAGTTCCTAACAGCCAGAAATTTTCTGTTGTGAATGGATCCACTGACTTTCCCTTTGAGAGATCCAGTGTGGGCAGCTTTGAAAAGGTCTCAGGTGGAGTAGAAGCTGTTAAGGAAGTTGAGCAGCCCTATAACCACCTGGCTGTGTGTGGCCAGCTTGTTGGTGGGGAGACAATGCTGTTGGGACAGGAATGTCTCCATGCTGAATCTCTAAGTGAGCAGTCTGTGCTTCAGGATCTGAGGACAGATTCAGTTACTGGTGTTTCAGAGCAGAACAGTTGTATGGCTAAATGCTTGAGGAGGCAGGGGAGAGCAAGCCAGCTCTCACCCTCAGACTCTTTGGATTTGTGTGGTACCTCTGTGAGACAAAGTCCAGCCTTGGAATCCATAGCAGCTGAAGAGTTAAAAGCTAGTGTCTGTGTTGATGCGAATTACTTGGCTGGCAGGGAGAAGACAGAATTGCTAATAGCTGTTAGCACAGAGGGCCCGCCCCATCAGCCAGTGAATTCTGTTAAGCAAGAGAAATCAGGGTTTAATCCAGAAGGAAAGAGAAGACTGAATTTTGCAAAGGGAAGCCACAGGTTAACCCTAAAATGCCCAAACTCCAATGGTATTGAGCCAAGGGTGTGGCATGACAAACATGATTGTAAATGGACACTTGCAATGAATTTGTTGTTATTGCTAATGCTAATTTTTGTAACTAATGTGTTGCTATGGCCAAGAACTGTAACAATGTACAATGTGCCTAATCTTTTGGAAAATCCCTTAAACATGTTGAAAGGAATACATGAAAACACACTTTATGTTAAAGGGCCTTGCTATACTGATGTTTCACAGTTAATGCATGTAAACAGTGTTGGAACTTTTCACAGGGGAAAATACATTCCAGACCTGATGTGCTGTATGAAAGGGGAAACTGAGGCACACTACCATATTGCTTTCATGGCTAAATGCCAAGATTCCTGTACTATGAACAACCTCAATATCTACATTGGTTTAATGTTATTTGGGTTCAAAACATTGGCCAGAACTGGTATGGATAAAGTAGCTATTTTCTTTAGCTCTTGGCAAGATCACATGAAACATACAGGAACCATGCTGCAAAAGCAACCCAAGTTATACCTTGAGTTTGTAAAGAGATCCATTCATGTTATTGAACATGACTTTGATAAACCATTTCGGTTATACACTGGTACGGCCTCTAGCCCAACACTAGCTGTAGTGAGACAGACCCAAGGAAAGGGGGCTCTTGGGATGCAGTCAGCGATGTTTTGTCATCCCTTCCTGCATCAATTTTGCGTTGGGGGTGTGACGTTATTGATATAAATGGGGACCATATAGAACATGGGTTGCAACCAAGGTCCTGTAGTGGCTCCAAATCCTAAGTAAAGGGGGTCATATAAGGTGTCTAAGACCAGGTTCTGGGTTGCTGATTATAATTATGCTGTCTATATGTCTGTATCATTTTTAGTTGAAGTTATGAATGTTGGCTCTATGCTGTCTGTATTTCAAGTTTGTGCTGTGCTTCTGGGGGAAGCCTCCCAGACAAGCTGGTGTTAGCTCTGCCTAGCCTGTTTGATGGCCCATTAAGGACCGTCAGCTACACAATGGACCCATGGAGAGAAGGCAGACACGCCTTGTGACTCAGCAAAGTATGCAGGGACTGGCCCATGTGACTCCAGGCTCCATTTTGCTGTAAATTTCCACAGTGAAGACAAAGAGATTCTTACACCTGGAAAAGTCTATATAAGGCTGATGCTTCATCTCCATCTTGTCTTCAATCCTGCTTCTGACCTCTGGAAGGACTTTGCTACAAACTGAAGCTTTACACAAGGGACTGAACGACCCATCCCAGTGGGGGATGCATTCCAGAGACTCAATTTGAACCTGCAGTTTACTCCAGCACTGCTGCAAGCCTGAACTAAGAACTTTGCCATTGCTGTATGTAATTGATTCCATTTAACCAATTCTACCTCTCATTTCCACTTTTTTCCCTTTGTAAATAAACCTTTAGATTTTAGATTCTAAAGGATTGGCAACAGCGTGATTTGTGGGTAAGATCTGATGTGTATATTGACCTGGGTCTGGGGCTTGGTCCTTTGGGATCGAGGGAACCGTTTTCTTTTATTGGGGTGTTGGTTTTCATAACCATTCATCCCCAGGACGAGTGCACTGGTGGTGATGCTGGGAGACTGGAGTGTCTAAGGAAATTGCTTGTGTGACTTGTGGTTAGCCAGTGGGGTGAGACCAAAGTCCTTTTTGTCTGGCTGGTTTGGTTGGCCTTAGAGGTGGAAAAACCCCAGCCTAGGGCTGTGACTGCCCTGTTTAAGCAATTGGTCCTGATTTGGCACTCTCAGTTGGGTCCCGCCAGAATCGCTCCGTCACACTCCTCTCAGCCAGCCAATCTGCTATCCGCTCCTGTGTCAGCCAATCTGCTATCCGCTTCTGTGTCAGCCAATCTGCTCTCAGCTCCTCTTTGCCAGCCACCCTGCTATCCGCTCCTCTCCGCCAGCCAGCCTGCTATCCGCTCCTCTCCGCCAACCACCGTTCTATCCGCTCCTCTCCACCAGCCAATCTGCTATCCACTCCTGTGTCAGCCAATCTGCTATCCGCTCCTCTCCACCAACCACCCTGCTGTCCTCTCCTCTCCGCCAGCCACCCTGCTATCCGCTCATCTCCGTCAGCCACCCTGCTATCCGCTCCTCCTGCCATCCAATGTGCTATCCGCTCCTCTCCGTCAGCTAATCTGCTATCCGCTCCTGTGTCAGCCAATCTGCTATCCGCTACTGTGTAACCCAATCTGCTATCCGCTCCTCTCCACCAGCCACACTGCAATCCGCTCCTCTTTGCCAACCACCCTGCTATCCGCTCCTCTCCACCAGCCAATTTGCTATCCGCTCCTCTCAGTCAGCCAATCTGCTATCCGCTACTCTCCGCCAGCCACCCTGCGATCTGTTCCTCTCCGCCAGCCAATCTGCTATCCGCTCCTGTGTCAGCCAAACTGCTATCCGCTCCTCTCTGCCAGCCAATCTGCTATCCGGTCCTCTCCGCCAGCAACCCTGCTATCCACTCCTCTCCGCCAGCCACCCTGTTATCCGCTCCTCTCCACCAGGCAATCTGCTATACGCTCCTGTGTCAGCCAATCTGCTATCCGCTCCTCTTTGCCAGCCACCCTGCTATCCGCTCCTCTCCGCCAGCCAATCTGCTATCCGGTCCTCTCCGCCAGCCAATCTGCTATCCGCTCCTCTCCGCCAACCACCCTGCTATCCGCTACTCTCCGCCAGCCACCCTGCTATCCGCTCCTCTCCACCAGCCAGTCTGCTATCCGCTCCTGTGTCAGCCAATCTGCTATCCGCTCCCCTTTGACAGCCACCCTGCTATCCGCTCCTCTCCGCCAGCCAACCTGCTATCCTCTCCTGTGTCAGCCAATCTGCTATCCGCTCCTCTCCTCCAGCCACCCTGCTATCCGCTCCTCTCTGCCAGCCACCCTGCTATCCGCCTCCTCCGCCAGCCACCCTGCTATCCGTTCGTCCCGCCAGCCAATGTGCTATCAGCTCCCGTGTCAGCCAATCTGCTATCCGCTCCTGTGTAACCGAATCTGCTATCCGCTCCTCTTTGCCATCCAATCTGCTATCCGCTACTCTCCGCCAGCTCCCTGCTATACGCTCCTCTACGCCAGCCACCCTGCTATCCGCTCCTCTCCGCCAGCCAATCTGCTATCCGCTCCTGTGTCAGCCAATCTACTATCCGCTCCTCTCCGCCAGCCACCCTGCAATCCGCTCCTCTCGGCCAGCCACCCTGCTATCCGCTCCTCTCCTCCAGCCAATCTGCTATCCGCTCCTCTCCGCCAGCCACCCTGCAATCCGTGACTCTCCGCCAGCGACCCTGCTATCCGACCCTGTGTCAGCCACCCTGCTATCCGCTCCTCTCCGCCAGCCAATCTGCTATCCGCTCCTGTGTCAGCCAATCTGCTATCCGCTTGTCTCCGCCAGCCAATCTGCTATCCGTTCCTGTGTCAGCCAATCTGCTATCTGCTTCGCTCCGCCAACCACCCTGCTATCCGCTCCTCTCCACCAGCCAATCTGCTATCCGCTCCTGTGTCAGCCAATCTGCTATACGCTCCTCTCCGCAAGCCACCCTGCTATCCGCTCCTCTCCGCCAGCCAATCTGCTATCCGCTCCTGTGTCAGCCAATCTGCTATCTGCTCCTCTCCGCAGCCACCATGAAATCCGCTCCTCTCCACCAGCCACCCTGCTATCCGCTCCTCTCCGCCAGCAAATCTCCTATCTGCTTCTCTCCTCCAACCACCCTGCTATCCACTCCTGTCCGCCAGCCACCCTGCTATCCGCTCCTCTCCGCAAGCCACCCTGCTATCCGCTCCTCTCCGCCAGCCAATGTGCTATCCGCTCCTCTCCGTCAGCCAATCTGTTATCCACTCCTCTCCACCAACCACCCTGCTATCCGCTCCTCTCCGCCAGCCACCCTGCTATCCGCTCCTCTCCGCCAGCCACCCTGCTATCCTCTCCTCTCCACTAGCCAATCTGCTATCCGCTCCTGTGTCAGCCACCCTTCTATCCGCTCCTCTCCTCCAGCCACCCTGCTATCCGCTCCTCTCCTCCAGCCACCCTGCTATCCGCTCCTCTCCGCCAGCCAATCTGCTATCCGCTCCTGTGTCAGCCAATCTGCTATCCGCTCCTCTCCGCCAGCCAATCTGCTATCCGCTCCTCTCCGCCAGCCAATCTGATATCCGCTCCTCTCCGCCAGCCAATCTGCTATCAGCTCCTCTCCTCAGCCAATCTGCCATCCCCTCCTCTCCGCCAGCCAATCTGCTATCCGCTCCTGTGTCAGCCAATATGCTATACGCTCCTCTCCGCCAGCCACCCTGCTATATACTCCTCTCCGCCAGCCACCCTGCTATCTGCTCCTCTCCGCAAGCCACCCTGCTATCCGCTCCTCTCCGCCAGCCACCCTGCTATCTGCTCCTCTCCGTCATCAACCCTGCTATCAGCTCCTGTGTCAGCCAATCTGCTATATGCTCCTCTCCGCCAGCCAATCTGCTATCCGCTCCTCTTTGCCAGGCTGTCTGATATCCGCTCCTCTCCGCCAACCACCCTGCTATCCGCTCCTCTGCGCCAGCCACCCTGCTATCCGCTCCTCTCCACCTGCCAATCTGCTATCCGCTCCTGTGTCAGCCAATCTGCTATATACTCCTCTCCGCCAGCCAATCTGCTATCCGCTCCTGTGTCAGCCACCCTTCTATCCGCTCCTCTCCTCCAGCCACCCTGCTATCCGCTCCTCTCCTCCAGCCACGCTGCTATCCGCTCCTCTCCACCAGCCAATCTGCTATCCGCTCCTGTGTCAGCCAATCTGCTATCCGCTCCTCTCCGCCAGCCAATCTGCTATCCGCTCCTCTCTGCCAGCCAATCTGATATCTGCTCCTCTCCGCCAGCCAATCTGCTATCAGCTCCTCTCCTCAGCCAATCTGCCATCCCCTCCTCTCCGCCAGCCAACATGCTATCCGCTCCTGTGTCAGCCAATATGCTATACGCTCCTCTCCGCCAGCCACCCTGCTATATACTCCTCCCCGCCAGCCACCCTGCTATCCGCTCCTCTCCGCCAGCCACCCTGCTATCCGCTCCTCTCCGCCAGCCACCCTGCTATCTGCTCCTCTCCGCCAGCCACCCTGCTATCCGCTCCTCTCCGCCAGCAACCCTGCTATCCGCTCCTGTGTCAGCCAATCTGCTATATGCTCCTCTCCGCCAGCCAAACTGCTATATGCTCCTCTCCGCCAGCCAATCTGCTATCCGCTCCTCTTTGCCAGGCTGTCTGATATCCGCTCCTCTCCGCCAACCACCCTGCTATCCGCTCCTCTGCGCCAGCCACCCTGCTATCCGCTCCTCTCCACCTGCCAATCTGCTATCCGCTCCTGTGTCAGCCAAACTGCTATATACTCCTCTCCGCCAGCCAATCTGCTATCCGCTAGTCTCCGCCAGCCAATCTGCTATCCGCTCCTGTGTCAGCCAATCTACTATCCGCTCCTCTTTGTCAGCCACCCTGCTATCTGCTCCTCTCCGCCAGCCACCCTGCTATCCGCTCCTCTCCGTCAACAACCCTGCTATGCGATCCTCTCCACCAGACAATCTGCTATCCGCTCCTCTGTCCGCCAATCTGCTATCCGCTCCTCTTTGCCATCCAATCTGCTATCCGCTCAACTCCGCCAGCCACCCTGCTATCCGCTCCTCTCCCCCAGCCACCCTGCTATCCGCTCCTCTCCGCCAGCCACCCTGCTATCCGCTCCTTCCCTGCCAACCAATCTGCTATCCGCTCCTCTCTGCCAGCCAATCTGCTATCCGCTCCTGTGTCAGCCAATCTGCTATATGCTCCTCTCCGCCAGCCAAACTGCTATATGCTCCTCTCCGCCAGCCAATCTGCTATCCGCTCCTCTTTGCCAGGCTGTCTGATATCCGCTCCTCTCCGCCAACCACCCTGCTATCCGCTCCTCTGCGCCAGCCACCCTGCTATCCGCTCCTCTCCACCTGCCAATCTGCTATCCGCTCCTGTGTCAGCCAAACTGCTATATACTCCTCTCCGCCAGCCAATCTGCTATCCGCTAGTCTCCGCCAGCCAATCTGCTATCCGCTCCTGTGTCAGCCAATCTACTATCCGCTCCTCTTTGTCAGCCACCCTGCTATCTGCTCCTCTCCGCCAGCCACCCTGCTATCCGCTCCTCTCCGTCAACAACCCTGCTATGCGATCCTCTCCACCAGACAATCTGCTATCCGCTCCTCTGTCCGCCAATCTGCTATCCGCTCCTCTTTGCCATCCAATCTGCTATCCGCTCAACTCCGCCAGCCACCCTGCTATCCGCTCCTCTCCCCCAGCCACCCTGCTATCCGCTCCTCTCCGCCAGCCACCCTGCTATCCGCTCCTTCCCTGCCAACCAATCTGCTATCCGCTCCTCTCTGCCAGCCAATCTGCTATCCGCTCCTGTGTCAGCCAATCTGCTATCCGCTCCTGTGTAACCCTGTCTGCAATCCGCTCCTGTGTAACCCTGTCTGCTATCCGCTCATCTTTGCCATCCAATCTGCTATCCACAACTCTCCGCCAGCCACCCTGCAATCTGCTCCTCTCTACCAGCCACCGTGCTATCCGCTCCTGTGTCAATCTGCTATCCGCTCCTGTGTCAGCCACCGTGCTATCCGCTCGTCTCCGCCATCCACCCTTCTATCCGCTCCTCTCCACCAGCCACTCTGCTATCCGCTCCTCTCCGCCAACCACCCTGCTATCCTCTCCTCTCCGTCAGCCACCCTGCTATCCGCTCCTCTCTACCAGCCAATGTGCTATCTCCTCCTGTGTCAGCCAATCTGCTATCCGCTCCTGTGTAACCCTGTCTGCTATCCGCTCCTATTTGCCATCCAATCTGTTATCCGCAACTCTCCGCCAGCCACCCTGCTATCCGCTCCTCTCCACCAGCCAATTTGCTATCCGCTCCTCTCCACCAGCCACCCTGCTATCCGCTCCTCTCCGCCAGCCAATCTGCTATCCACTCCTGTGTCAGCCAATCTGCTATCCTCTCCACTTTGCCAGCCAACCTGCTATCCGCTCCTCTCCGACAGCCACCCTGCTATCCGCTCCTCTCCAACAGCCAATCTGCTATCCGCTCCTTTCCGCCAACCACCCTGATGTCCTCTCCTCTCCGCCATCCACCCTGCTATCTGCTCCTCTCAGCCAGCCACCCTGCTATCCGCTCCTCTCCGCCAGCCACCCTGCTATCTGCTCCTCCCGCCATCCAAAGTGCTATCCGCTCCTCTCCGTCAGCCAATCTGCTATCCGCTCCTGTGTCAGCCAATCTGCTATCCGCTCCTGTGTAACTCAATCTGCTACCCGCTCCTCTTTGCCATCCAATCTGCTATCCGCTCCTCTCCTCCAGCCACCCTGCAATCCGCTCCTCTCCGCCAACCACCCTGCTATCCGCTCCTCTCCACCAGCCAATTTGCTATAAACTCCTCTCAGTCAGCAAATCTTCTATCCGCTCCTCTCCGTCAGCCAATCTGCTATCCGCTACTCTCCGCCAGCCACCTTGCTATCTGCTCCTCTCCGCCAGCCAATCTGCTATCCGCTCCTGTGTCCACCAAACTGCTATCCGCTCCTCTCTGCCAGCCAATCTGCTATCCGCTCCTCTCCGCCAGCCAATCTGCTATCCGCTGCTGTGTCAGCCAATCTGATATCCGCTCCTCTCCGCCAGCCACCCTGCTATCCGCTCCTCTCCTCCAGTCACCCTGCTATCCGCTCCTCTCCGCCAGCCAATCTGCTATCCGCTCCTGTGTCAGCCAAACTGCTATCCGCTCCTCTTTGCCAGCCATCCTGCTATCCGCTCCTCTCCGTCAGCCAATCTACTATCCGCTCCTCTTCGCCAGCCAGTGTGCTATCCGCTCCTCTCCGCCAACCACCCTGCTATCCGCTCCTCTCTGCCAACCACCATGCTATCCGCTCCTCTCCGCCAGCCAATCTACTATCCGCTCCTTTGTCAGCCAATCTGCTATCCGCTCCTCTCCGCCAGACATTCTGCTATCCACTCCTCTGTGCCAACCACCCTACTATCCGCTCCTCTCCGCCAGCCACCCTGCTATCCGCTCCTCTCCGCAAGCCACCGTGCTATCCGCTCCTCTCTGCCAGCCACCCTGCTATCCGCTCCTCTCCGCAAGCCAATGTGCTATCCTCTCATCTCCGTCAGCCACCCTGCTATCCGCTCCTCTTTGCAAGCCACCCTGCTATCCTCTCCTCTCCGCCAGCCACCCTGCTATCCGCTCCAGTGTTAGCCAATCTCCTATCCGCTCCTCTCTGCCAACCACCCTGCTATCCGCTCATCTCCACCAGCCAATCTGCTATCCTCTCCTGTGTCAGCCAATCTGCTATCTGCTCCTCTTTGCCAGCCACCCTGCTATCCGCTCCTCTCCGCCAGCCACCCTGCTATCCGCTCCCCTCAGCCAACCACACTGCTATCCGCTCCTCTCCTCATCCAATCTGCTATCCGGTCCTCTCCGCCAGCCAATCTGCTATCCGCTCCTCTTTGCCAGCCAGTCTGCTATCCGCTCCTCTAAACACCCTGCTATTCGCTCCTCTCTGCCAGCCACCCTGCTATCCGCTCCTCTCCGCCAGCCACCCTGCTATCCGCTCCTCTCCACTAGCCAATCTGCTATCCGCTCCTGTGTCAGCCAATCTGCTATACGTTCCTCTTTGCCAGGCACCCTGCTATCCGCTCCTCTCTGCCAACCACCCTTCTATCCGCTCCTCTCCGCCAACCACCCTTCTATCCGCTCCTCTCCACCAGCCAATCTGCTATCCGCTCCTCTCCGCCAGCCACCCTGCTATCCGCTCCTCTCCGCCAGCCACCCTGCTATCCGCTCCTCTCCGCCAGCCACCCTGCTATCCGCTCCTCTCCGCCAGCCACCCTGCTATCCGCTTCTCTCCGCCAGCCAATCTGCTATCCGCTCCTCTCCGCCAATCACCCTGCTGTCCTCTCCTCTCCGCCAGCCACCCTGCTATCCGCTCCTCTCCGCCAGCCAATCTGCTATCCGCTCCTGTGTCAGCCAATCTGCTATCCGCTCCTCTTTGCCAGCCACCCTGCTATCCGCTCCTCTCCGCCAGCCACCCTGCTATCCGCTCCTCTCCGCCAGCCAATCTGCTATCCGCTCCTGTGTCAGCCAATCTACTATCCGCTCCTCTACGCCAGCCACCCTGAAATCCGCTCCTCTCGGCCAGCCACCCTGCTATCCGCTCCTCTCCTCCAGCCAATCTGCTATCCGCTCCTCTCCGCCAGCCACCCTGCAATCCGCGACTCTCCGCCAGCGACACTGCTATCCGACCCTGTGTCAGCCACCCTGCTATCCGCTCCTCTCCGCCAGCCAATCTGCTATCCGCTCCTGTGTCAGCCAATCTGCTATCCGCTCGTCTCCGCCAGCCAATCTGCTACCCATTCCTGTGTCAGCCAATCTGCTATCTGCTTCGCTCCGCCAACCACCCTGCTATCCGCTCCTCTCCACCAGCCAATCTGCTATCCGCTCCTGTGTCAACCAATCTGCTATACGCTCCTCTCCGCAAGCCACCCTGCTATCCGCTCCTCTCCGCTAGCCAATCTGCTATCCGCTCCTGTGTCAGCCAATCTGCCATCTGCTTCTCTCCGCCAGCCACCATGCAATCCGCTCCTCTCCACCAGCCACCCTGCTATCCGCTCCTCTCCGCCAGCCAATCTGCTACCCGCTCCTCTCCTCCAGCCAATCTGCTATCTGCTCCTCTCCTCAGCCAATCTGCCATCCGCCCCTGTGTCGGCCCCCCTGCTATCCGTTCCTCTCCGCCAGCCAATCTGCTATCCGCTCGTCTCCGCCAGCCAATCTGCTATCCGTTCCTGTGTCAGCCAATCTGCTATCTGCTTCTCTCCTCCAACCACCCTGGTATCCGCTCCTGTCCGCCAGCCACCCTGCTATCCGCTCCTCTCCGCAAGCCACCCTGCTATCCGCTCCTCTCCGCCAGCCACCCTGCTATCCGCTCCTCTTCGCCAGCCACCCTGCTATCCGCTCCTCTCCGCCAGCCAATGTGCTATCCGCTCCTCTCCGTCAGCCAATCTGCTATCCGCTCCTCTCCACCAACCACCCTGCTATCCGCTCCTCTCCGCCAGCGACCCTTCTATCCGCTCCTCTCCTCCAGCCACCCTGCTATCCGCTCCTCTCCTCCAGCCAATCTGCTATCCGCTCCTCTCCGCCAGCCAATCTGCAATACGCTCCTGTGTCAGCCAATCTGCTATCCGCTCCTCTCAGCCAGCCAATCTGCTATCCGCTCCACTCCGCCAGCCAATCTGATATCCGCTCCTCTCCGCCAGCCAATCTGCTATGCGCTCCTCTCCACAAGCCCATCTGCTATCAGCTCCTCTCCTCAGCCATTCTGCCATCCCCTCCTCTCCGCCAGCCAATCTGCTATCCGCTCCTGTGTCAGCCAATATGCTATACGCTCCTCTAAGCCAGCCACCCTGCTATATACTCCTCTCCGCAAGCCACCCTGCTATCTGCTCCTCTCCGCCAGCCAACCTGCTATCCGCTCCTCTCCGCCAGCCACCCTGCTATCCGCTCCTGTGTCAGCCACCCTGCTATCCGCTCCTCTCCCTCAGCCAATCTGCTATCCGCTCCTGTGTCAGGCAATCTGCTATCCGCTCCTCTTTGCCATCCAATCTGCTATCCGCTCCTCTACTCCAGCCACCCTGCTATCCGCTTCTCTCCGCCAGCCACCCTGCTATCCGCTCCTCTTTGCAAGCCACCCTGCTATCCTCTCCTCTCCGCCAGCCACCCTGCTATCCGCTCCAGTGTCAGCCAATCTGCAATCCGCTCCTCTCTGCCAACCACCCTGCTATCCGCTCATCTCCGCTAGCCAATCTGCTATCCTCTCCTGTGTCAGCCAATCTGCTATCTGCTCCTCTTTGCCAACCACCCTGCTATCCGCTCCTCTCCGCCAGCCACCCTGCTATCCGCTCCCCTCCGCCAACCACACTGCTATCCGCTCCTCTCCTCATCCAATCTGCTATCCGGTCCTCTGCGCCAGCCAATCTGCTATCCGCTCCTCTTTGCCAGCCAGTCTGCTATCCGCTCCTCTAACCACCCTGCTATTCGCTCCTCTCTGCCAGCCACCCTGATATCCGCTCCTCTCTGCCAGCCACCCTGCTATCCGCTCCTCTCTGCCAGACACCCTGCTATCCGCTCCTCTCTGCCAGACACCCTGCTATCCGCTCCGCTCCACCAGCCAATCTGCTATCCGCTCCTGTGTCAGCCAATCTGCTATCCTTTCCTCTTTGCCAGGCACCCTGCTATCCGCTCCTCTCCGCCAGCCACCCTGCTATGCGCTCCTCTACGCCAACCACCCTTCTATCCGCTCCTCTCCACCAGCCAATCTGCTCTCCGCTCCTCTCCGCCAGCCACCCTGCTATCCGCTCCTCTCCGCCAGCCACCCTGCTATCCGCTCCTCTCCGCCAGCCAATCTGCTATCCACTCCTCTCCGCCAACCACCCTGCTGTCCTCTCCTCTCCGCCAGCCACCCTGCTATCCGCTCCTCTCTGCCAGCCAATCTGCTGTCCCCTCCTGTGTCAGCCAACCTTCTATCCACTCCCCTTTGCCAGCCACCCTGCTATCCGCTCCTCTCCGCCAGCCACCCTGTTATCCGCTCCTCTCCGCCAGCAAATCTGCTATCCGCTCCTGTGTCAGCCAATCTACTATCCGCTCCTCTCCGCCAGCCACCCTGCAATCCGCTCCTCTCCGCCAGCCAATCTGCTATCCGCTCGTCTCCGCCAGCCAATCTGCTATCCGTTCCTGTGTCAGCCAATCTGCTATCTGCTTCTCTCCGCCAACCACCCTGCTATCCGCTCCTGTCCGCCAGCCACCCTGCTATCCGCTCCTCTCCGCAAGCCACCCTGCTATCCGCTCCTCTACGCCAGCCACCCTGCTATCCGCTCCTCTCCGTCAGCCAATCTGCTATCCGCTCCTCTCCACCAACCACCCTGCTATCCGCTCCTCTTCGCCAGCCACCCTGCTATCCGCTCCTCTCCGCCAGCCACCCTGCTATCCTCTCCTCTCCACCAGCCAATCTGCTATCCGCTCCTGTGTCAGCCACCCTTCTATTCTCTCCTCTCCTCCAGCCACCCTGCTATCCGCTCCTCTCCTCCAGCCACCCTGCTATCCGCTCCTCTCCGCCAGCCAATCTGCTATCCGCTCCTGTGTCAGTCAATCTGGTATCCGCTCCTCACCGCCAGCCAATCTGCTATCCGCTCCTCTCCGCCAGCCAATCTGATATCCGCACCTCTCCGCCAGCCAATCTGCTATGCGCTCCCCTCCACCAGCCAATCTGCTATCAGCTCCTCTCCTCAGCCAATCTGCCATCCCCTCCTCTCCGCCAGCCAATCTCCTATCTGCTCCTATGTCAGCCAATATGCTATACGCTCCTCTCCGCCAGCCAATCTGCTATATACTCCTCTCCGCAAGCCACCCTGCTATCTGCTCCTCTCTGCCAGCCACCCTGCTATCTGCTCCTCTCCGCCAGCCACCCTGCTATCCTCTCCTCTCCGCAGCCACCCTGCTATCCGCTCCTGTGTCAGCCAATCTGCTATATGCTCCTCTCCGCCAGCCAAATTTTTATATGCTCCTCTCCGCCAGCCAATCTGCTATCCGCTCCTCTCCGCCAACCACCCTGCTATCCGCTCCTCTCCGCCAACCACCCTGCTATCCGCTCCTCTGCGCCAGCCACCCTGCTATCCGCTCCTCTCCGCCAGCCAATCTGCTATTCGCTAGTCTCCGCCAGCCAATCTGCTATACGCTTCTGTGTCAGCCAATCTACTATCCGCTCCTCTTTGTCAGCCACCCTGCTATCTGCTCCTCTCCGCCAGCCACCCTGCTATCCGATCCTCTCCACCAGACAATCTGCTATCCGCTCCTGTGTCAGCCACCCTGCTATCCGCTCCTCTCCGACAGCCAATCTGCTATCCGCTCCTCTCCGCCAGCCACCCTGCTATCCGCTCCTCTCCGCCAGCCACCCTGCTATCCGCTCCTCTCCGCAAGCCACCCTGCTATCCGCTAATCTCCGCCATCCACCCTGCTATCCGCTCCTCTCCGCCAGCCACCCTGCTATCCGCTCCTCTCCGCCAGCCACCCTTCTATCCGCTCCTTCCCTGCCAACCAATCTGCTATCCACTCCTCTCTGCCAGCCAATCTGCTATCCGCTCCTGTTACAGCCAATCTGCTATCCTCTCCTGTGTAACCCTGTCTGCTATCCACTCATCTTTGGCATCCAATCTGCTATCCACAACTCTCCGCCAGCCACCCTGCTATCTGCTCCTGTGTCAATCTGCTATCCGCTCCTCTGTCAGCCACCCTGCTATCCGCTCCTCTCCGCCAGCCAGCCTTCTATCCGCTCCTCTCCACCAGCCACTCTGCTATCCGCCCCTCTCCGCCAGCCATCCTGCTATCCCCTCCAGTGTCAGCCAATCTGCTATCCGCTCCTCTCTGCCAACCACACTGCTATCCGCTCATCTCCTCCAGCCAATCTGCTATCCGCTCCTGTGTCAGCCAATCGATCTGCTCCTCTTTGCCAGCCACCCTGCTATCCGCTCCTCTCCGCCAGCCACCCTGCTATCCGCTCCCCTCCGCCAACCACACTGCTATCCAATCCTCTCCGCCAGCCAATCTGCTATCCGCTCCTGTGTCAGCCAATCTGCTATACGCTCCTCTTCGCCAGCCACCCTGCTATCCGCTCCTCTCCTCCAGCCAATCTGCCATCCGCTCCTGTGTCAGCCAATCTGCTATCCTCTCCTCTCCATCAGCCACCCTGCTATCCGCTCCTCTATGCCAGCCAATGTGCTATCTGCTCCTGTGTCAGCCAATCTGCTATCCGCTCCTGTGTAACCCAGTCTGCTATCCGCTCCTCTTTGCCATCCAATCTGCTATCCGCAACTCTCCGCCAGCCACCCTGCTATCCGCTCCTCTCCACCAGCCAATTTGCTATCCTCTCCTCTCCGCCAGCCAATCTGCTATACGCTCCTCTCTGCCAGCCAGCCTGCTATCCGCTCCTCTCCGTCAGCCACCCTGCTATCCTCTCCTGTGTCAGTCAATCTGCTATCCGCTCCTTTGTCAGCCAATCTGATATCTGCTCCTCTCCGCCAGCCAATTTGCTAATCGCTCATCTCAGTCAGCCAATCTTCTATCCGCTCCTCTCCGTCAGCCAATCTGCTATCCGCTCCTCTCTGCCAACCACCCTGCTATCCGCTCCTGTCTGCCAACCACCCTGATATCCGCTCCTCTCCACCAGACACCCTGCTATCCGCTCCTCTCCGCCAACACCCCTGCTATCCGCTCCTCTCCGCCAGGCACCCTGCTATCCGTTTCTCTCTGCCAGCCACCCTGCTATCCGCTCCTCTCCTCATCCAATCTGCTATCCGCTCTTCTCCTCATCCAATCTCCTATCCGCTCCTCTCCTCATCCAGTCTGCTATCCGCTCCTCTCCGCCAGCCAATCTGCTATCCGCTCCTCTCTGCCAACCACCCTGCTATTAGCTCCTCTCCGCCAGCCACCCTCCTATCCACTCCTCTCCACCAGCCAATCTGCTATCCGCTCCTGTGTCAGCCATCCTGCTATCCGCTCCTCTCGGCCAGCCACCCTGCTATCCGCTCCTCTCCGCCAGCCAATCTGCTATCCACTCCTGTGTCAGCCAATCTGATATCCGCTCCTCTCCGCCAGCCAATCTGCTATCCGCTTCTGTGTCAGCCAATCTGCTATCCGCTCCTCTCCGCCAGCAACCCTGCTATCCGCTCCTCTCCGCCAGCCCCCCTGTTATCCGCTACTCTCGGCCAGCCAATCTGCTATCCGCTCCTGTGTCAGCCAAACTGCTATCCGCTCCTCTTTGCGAGCCACACTGCTATCCGCTCCTCTTTGCCAGCCACCCTGCTATCCGCTCCTCTCCGCCATCCAATCTGCTATCCGCAATTCTCCGCCAGCCACCCTGCTATCCGCTCCTCTCCACCAGCCAATTTGCTATCCGCTCCTCTCCGCCAGCCAATCTTCTATTCGGTCCTCTCCGCCAACCAACCTGCTACCCGCTCCTCTCCGCCAGCCACCCTGTTATCCGCTCCTCTCGGCCAGCCAATCTGCTATCCGCTCCTGTGTCAGCCAATCTGCTATCCGCTCCCCTTTGACAGCCACCCTGCTATCCGCTCCTCTCCGCCAGCCAACCTGCTATCCTCTCCTGTGTCAGCCAATCTGCTATCCGCTCCTCTCCTCCAGCCACTCTGCTATCCGCTCCTCTCTGCCAGCCACCCTGCAATCCGCTCCTCTCCGCCAGCCAATCTGCCATCCGCCCCTGTATTGGCCACCCTGCTATCCTCTCCTCTCCGCCAGCCAATCTGCTATCCGCTCGTCTCCGCCAGCCAATCTGCTATCCGCTCGTCTCCGCCAGCCACCCTGCTATACCCTCCTCTCCGCCAGCCAATCTGCTATCCGCTCCTGTGTCAACCAAACTGCTATCAGCTCCTCTCCGCAAGCCACCCTGCTATCCGCTCCTCTCCGCCAGCCATTCTGCTATCCACTCCTCTCTGCCAACCACCCTGCTATCCGCTCCTCTCCGCAAGCCACCCTGCTATCGGCTCCTCTCCGCAAGCCACACTGCTATCCGCTCCTCTCTGCCAGCCACCCTGCTATCCGCTCCTCTCCGCCAGCCAATGTGCTATCCTCTCATCTCCGTCAGCCAATGTGCTATCCGCTCCTGTGTCAGGCAATCTGCTATCCGCTCCTCTTTGCCATCCAATCTGCTATCCGCTCCTCTCCGCCAGTCACCCTGCTATCCGCTCGTCTCCGCCAGCCACCCTGCTATCCGCTCCTCTCCGCCAGCCACCCTGCTATCCGCTCCTCTTTGCAAGCCACCCTGCTATCCTCTCCTCTCCGCCAGCCACCCTGCTATCCGCTCCAGTGTCAGTCAATCTGCTATCCGCTCCTCTCTGCCAACCACCCTGCTATCCGCTCATCTCCGACAGCCACCCTGCTATCCGCTCCTGTGTCAGCCAATCTGCTATCTGCTCCATTTTGCCAGCCATCCTGCTATCCGCTCCTCTCCGCCAGCCACCCTGCTATCAGCTCCCCTCCCCCAACCACACTGGTATCCGCTCCTCTCCGCCAGCCACCCTGCTATCCGGTCCTCTCCGCCAGCCAATCTGCTATCCGCTCCTCTTTGCCAGCCAGTCTGCTATCCGCTCCTCTCCCCCAGCCACCCTGCTATTCGCTCCTTTCCTCCAGCCACCCTGCTATCCGCTCCTCTCCGCCAGCCACCCTGCTATCCGCTCCTCCCGCCATCCAATGTGCTATCCGCTCCTCTCCGTCAGCCAATCTGCTATCCGCTCCTGTGTCAGCCAATCTGCTATACGCTCCTGTATAACCCAATCTGCTATCCGTTCCTCTTTGCCAGGCACCCTGCTATCCGCTCCTCTCCGCCAGCCACCCTGCTATCCGCTCCTCTCCGCCAACCACCCTGCTATCCGCTCCTCTCCGCCAGCCAATTTGCTATCAGCTCCTCTCAGTCATCAAATCTTCTATCCGCTCCTCTCCGTCAGCCAATCTGCTATTCTCACCTCTCCGCCAGCCACCCTGCTATCTGCTCCTCTCCGCCAGCCAATCTGCTATCCGCTCCTCTCTGCCAACCACCCTGCTATCCGCTGCTGTCTGCCAACCACCCTGCTATCCGCTCCTCTCCACCAGCCACCCTGCTATCCTCTCCTCTCCACCAGCCAATCTGCTATCCGCTCCTGTATCAGCCACCCAACTATCCGTTCCTCTCTGCCAGCCACCCTGGTATCCGCTCGTCTCCACCAGCCAATCTGCTATCTGCTCCAATGTCAGTCAATCTGCTATCCGCTCCTCTCCGCCAACCACCCCGCTATCCGCTCCTCTCCTCATCCAATCTGCTATCCGGTCCTCTCCGCCAGCCAATCTGCTATCCGCTCCTCTTTGCCAGCCAGTCTGCTATCCGCTCCTCTAACCACCCTGCTCTTTGCTCCTCTCTGCCAACCACCCTGATATCCGCTCCTCTCCGCCAGCCACCCTGCTATCCGCTCCTCTCCACCAGCCAATCTGCTATCCGCTCCTGTGTCAGCCACCCTGGTATCCGCTCCTCTCCTCCAGCCAATCTGCTATCCGCTCCTGTGTCAGCCAATCTGCTATCCGTTCCTCTTTGCCAGGCACCCTGCTATCCGCTCCTCTCCGCCAGCCACCCTGCTATCCGCTCCTCTCCTCAAGCCACCCTGCTATCCGCTCCTCTCCGCCAGCCACCCTGCTATCCGCTCCTCCCGCCATCCAATGTGCTATCCGCTCTTCTCCGTTAGCCAATCTGCTATCCGCTCCTGTGTCAGCCAATCTGCTATCCGATCCTGTGTCAGCCAATCTGCTATCCGTTCCTCTTTGCCAGACACCCTGCTATCCGCTTCTCTCCGCCAGCCACCCTACTATCCGCTCCTCTCCGCCAACCACCCTGCTATCTGCTCCTCTCCACCAGCCAATTTGCTATCAGCTCCTCTTAGTCAGCAAATCTTTAATCCGCTCCTCTCCGTCAGCCAATCTGCTATTCTCAACTCTCCGCCAGCCACCCTGCTATCTGCTCCTATCCGCCAGCCAATCTGCTATCCGCTCCTGTGTCAGCCAATCTGCTATCCGCTCCTCTCTGCCAGCCAATCTGCTATCCGCTCCTCTCCGCCAGCCAATCTGCTATCCTCTGCTGTATCAGCCAATCTGCTATCCGCTCCTCTCCGCATGCCACCCTGCTATCCGCTCCTATCCGCCAGCCAATCTGCTATCCGCTCCTGTGTCAGCCAATCTGCTATCCGCTCCTCTTTGCCAGCCACCCTGCTATCCGCTCCTGTCCGCCAGCCAATCTGCTGTCCGCTCCTCTCCGCGAGCCACCCTGCTATTCACTCCCCTCCGCCAGCCACCCTGTTATCCGCCCCTCTCCGCCTGTTTATTTGCTGATCCTCTCTGCTAGCCAACCTGTTATCCTGTCCTCTCTGTCAGCCCCCCTGCTATCCACTCCTCTCCGTCAGCCCCCCTGCTATCCGCTCCTCTCCGTCAGCCACTCTGCTATCCGCTCCTCTCCGCCAGCCAATCTGCTATCCGCTCCTCTCCGCCAACCACCCTGCTGTCCTCTCCTCTCCGCCAGCCACCCTGCTATCCGCTCCTCTCCTCAAGCCACCCTGCTATCCGCTCCTCTCCGCCAGCCACCCTGCTATCCGCTCCTCCCGCCATCCAATGTGCTATCCGCTCTTCTCCGTTAGCCAATCTGCTATCCGCTCCTGTGTCAGCCAATCTGCTATCCGATCCTGTGTCAGCCAATCTGCTATCCGTTCCTCTTTGCCAGACACCCTGCTATCCGCTTCTCTCCGCCAGCCACCCTGCTATCCGCTCCTCTCCGCCAACCACCCTGCTATCTGCTCCTCTCCACCAGCCAATTTGCTATCAGCTCCTCTTAGTCAGCAAATCTTTAATCCGCTCCTCTCCGTCAGCCAATCTGCTATTCTCAACTCTCCGCCAGCCACCCTGCTATCTGCCCCTATCCGCCAGCCAATCTGCTATCCGCTCCTGTGTCAGCCAAACTGCTATCCGCTCCTCTCTGCCAGCCAATCTGCTATCCGCTCCTCTCCGCCAGCCAATCTGCTATCCTCTGCTGTATCAGCCAATCTGCTATCCGCTCCTCTCCGCATGCCACCCTGCTATCCGCTCCTCTCCTCCAGCCACCCTGCTATCCGCTCCTATCCGCCAGCCAATCCGCTATCAGCTCCTCTGTCAGCCAATCTGCTCTCCGCTCCTCTTTCCCAGCCAATCTGCTCTCCGCTCCTCTTTCCCAGCCAATCTGCGATCCGCTCCTCTTTGCCAGCCAATCTGCTATCCGCTCCTCTCCGTCAGCCAATCTGCTATCCGCCCCTCTTTGCCAGCCACCCTGCTATCCTCTCCTCTTCGTCAGCCACCCTGTTAGCCGCTCCTCTCCGCCAGCCAATCTGCTATCCGCTCCTCTCCATCAGCCAATCTTCTATCCGCTCCTCTCCTCCAGCCACCCTGCTATCCGCTCCTCTCCGTCAGCCACCCTGCTATCCGCTCCTCTCCTACAGCCACCCTGCTATACGCTTCTCTCCGCCAGCCAACCTGCTATCCGCTCCTCTCCACCAGCCAATCTGCTATCCGCTCCTCTCCGTCAGCCACCATGCTATCCGCTCTTCTCAGTCAGCCACCCTGCTATCCGCTCCTCTCCGTCAGCCACCCTGCTATCCGCTCCCGTGTCAGCCAATCTTCTATCCGCTCCTCTCCATCAGCCACTCTGCTATCCGCTCTTCTCAGTCAGCCACCCTGCTATCCGCTCCTCTCCATCAGCCACCCAGCTATCCGCTCCTGTGTCAGCCAATCTGCTATCCGCTCCTGTGTCAGCCAATCTGGTATTCGTTCCCCTCCGCCAGCCACCCTGCTATCCGCTCCTCTCCGTCAGCCAATCTGCTAGCCGCTGCTGTGTCAGCCAATCTGTTATCTCCTCCCCTCCGCTAGCCAACCTGTTATTCTGACCTCTCCGTCAGCCCCCCTGCTATCCGCTCCTCTCCGTAGGCCAACCTGCTATCCGCTCCTCTCCGCCAGCCAATCTGCTATCCGCTTCTCTCCGTCAGACAATCTGCTATCCACTCCTGTGTCAGCCAATCTGCTCTCCGCTCCTCTTTCCCAGGCAATCTCCTATCCTCTCCTCTTTGCCAGCCAATCTGCTATCCGCTTCTGTGGCAGCCAATCTGCTATCCGCTCCACTTTGTAAGGCAATCTGCGATCCGCTCCTCTTTGCCAGCCAATCTGCGATCTGCTCCTATTTCCCAGCCAATCTGCTATCCGCTCCTCTCCGTCAGCCACCCAACTATCCGCTCCTCTCCGTCAGCCACCCTGCTATCCGCTCCTCTCCGCCAGCCAATCTACTATCCGCTCCTCTCTGTCAGCCAATCTGCTATCCGTTCCTCTCCGCCAGCAAATCGGTTATCCGCTCCTCTCCGTCAGCCAATCTGCTATTCGCTCCAGTGTCAGCCACCCTGCTATCCGCTCCTCTCCGTCAGCCAGTCTGCTTTCCGCTCCTGTGTCAGCCAATCTGCTATCCGCTCCTCTCTGCCATTCAATCTGCTATCCGCTCCTGATAGCAGATTTCCTGACACAGGAGAGAGTAGCAGGGTGGCTGGCGAAGAGGAGCGGATAGCAAGGTGGTTGGCGGAGAGGAACGGATAGCAGGGTGGTTGGCGGAGAGGAGCGGATAGCACGGTGGCTAGCTGAGAGGAGCGGATAGTAGGGTCGCTGGTGGAGAGGAGCGAATAGCAGGGTGGCTGGCAGACAGGAGCGGATAGCAGATTGGCTGGCGGAGAGGAGCGGATAGCAGAGTGGTTGGCAGAGAGGAGCGTATAGCGGGGTGGTTGGTGGAGAGGATCGGATAGCAGAATGGCTGGTGGAGAGGAGCGGAGAGCAGATTGACTGGCGGAGAGGAGCGGATAGCAGGATGGCTTACACAGGAGCGGATAGCAGATTGGCTGGCGGAGAGGAGCGGAAAGCAGGGTGGCTAGCAGAGAGGAGCGGATAGCGGGGTGGTTGGCGGACAGGAGCGGATAGCACATTGGCTGGTGGATAGGAGATGATAGCAGATTGGCTTGGGGAGAAAAGCGGATAGCAGATTGGCTGACACAGGAGCGGATAGCAGGGTGGGTGGCGGAGAGGAGCGGAGAGCAGGGTGGTTGGCGGAGATGAGCAAATAGCAGATTGGCTGGCCAAGAGGAGTGGATAGCAGGGTGGCTGACACAGGAGCGATAGCAGTGTGGATGGCGGAGAGGAGCGGATAGCAGATTGGCTGACAAAGAGGAGCTGATAGCAGGGTGGCTGGCGGAGAGCATCGGATAGCAGGGTGGTTGGCGGAGAGGAGTGGATAGCAGGGTGGTTGGCGGAGAGGAGTAGATAGCAGATTGGCTGGCCAAGACGAGCGGATAGCAGGGTGGCTGGCGTAGCGGAGCGGATAGCAGATTGGATGACACAGGAGCGGATAGCAGGGTGGCTGGCGGAGAGGAGCGAATAGCAGGGTGGCTGCCGGAGAGGAGCGGATAGCAGGGTGGCTGACGGAAAGGAGAGGATAGCAGGGGGGCTGGCGGAGAGGAACGGATAGCAGGGTGGCTGACAAAGGAGCGGATAGCAGGGTGGCTGGTGGAGACGAGCGGATAGCAGGGTGGTTTGCAGAGAGGAGCGGAGATCAGGGTGCCTGGTGGAGAGGAGAGGATAGCAGGGTGGCTAGCAAAGAGCAGCAGATAGCAGATTGGTTGACGGAGAGGAGCGGATAGCAGGGTGGTTGGCGGAGAGGAGCGGATAGCAGGGTGGCTGGCGGAGAGGAGCGGATAGCAGATTGGCTGGCAAAGAGGAGCGGATAACAGATTGGCTGACACAGGAGAGGATAGCAGATTGGTTGGCGGAGAGGAGCGAATAGCAGATTGGGTGACACAGGAGCGGATAGCAGATTGGGTGAGACAGGAGCGGATAGCAGATTGGCTGACGGAGAGGAGCGGATAACACATTGGCTGTCGGAGAGGAGCGGATAGCAGGGTGGCTGGTGGACAGGAGCGGATAGCAGGGTGGCTGGCGGAGAGGAGAGGATAGCAGGGTGGCTGGCGGAGAGGACCAGATAGCAGGGTGGTTGGCGGATAGGAGCGGATAGCAGATTGGCTGGCGGAGAGGAGCGGATAGCAGGGTGGCTGGTGGAGAGGAGTGGATAGCAGGGTGGTTGGCAGAGAGGAGCGGATAGCAGGGTGGCTGGCGGAGAGGAGAGGATAGCAGATTGCCTGACAGAGAGGAGCGGATAGCAGATTGGCTGGCAGAGAGGAGCGGATAGCAGATTGGCTGACAAAGGAGTGGATAGCAGATTGGCTGGCGGAGAGGAACGGATAGCAGATTGTCTGGCGGAGCTCAGCGGATATCAGTGTGGCTGGCGGAGAGGAGCGTATAGCAGGGTGGCTGGCGGAGAGGAGCGGATAGCAGGGTAGCTGGCGGAGAGGAGTGGATAGCAGGGTGGCTGGCAGAGAGGAGCACCTGGCGGATTGGCTGACACAGGAGCGAATAGCAGATTGGCTGACGGAGAGGAGCGGATAGCACATTGGCTGGCGGAGACGAGCGGATAACAGGATGGTTGGCAGAGAGGAGCGGATAGCAGGGTGGCTGGCGGAGAGGAGCGGATTGCAGGGTGGCTGGAGGAGAGGAGCGGATAGCAAATTGGCTGGCGGAAAGGAGCGGATAGCAGATTGGCTGAAACAGGAGCGGATAGCAGGGTGGCTGGCGGAGAGGTGCGGATAGCAGATTGGCTGGCGGAGTGGAGCGGATAGCAGATTGGCTGGCGGAGAGGAGCGATTAGCAGATTGGCTGACACAGGAGCGGATAGCAGGGTGGCTGGCGGAGAGGAGCGGATAGCAGATTGGCTGGCGGAGAGGAGCGGATAGCACATTGGCTGACCGAGAGGAGCGGATAACACACTGGCTGGCGGAGAGGAGCGGATAGCAAGGTGGCTGGCGGAGAGGAGCGGATAGCAGGGTTTCTGGCGGAGAGGAGCAGATAGCAGATTGGCTGGCGGAGAGGAGCGGATAGCAGGCTGGTTGGCGGAGAGGAGGAGATAGCAGATTGGCTGGCAGAGAGGAGCGGATAGCAGGGTGGCTGGCGGAGAGGAGAGGATAGCAGGAAGGTTGGCGGAGAGGAGCGGAGAGCAGATTGGTTGGCGGAGAGGAGCGTATAGCAAGGTGGCTGGCGGAGAGGTCCAGATAGCAGGGTGGTTTGTTAGAGAGGAGCGGATAGCAGGGTGGCTGGCGGAGAGGAGAGGATAGCAGGGTGGTTGCAAAGAGGAGAGGATAGCAGATTGCCTGACGGAGAGGAGCGGATAGCAGATTGGCTTGCAGAGAGGAGCGGATAGCAGATTGGCTGACAAAGGAGTGGATAGCAGATTGGCTGGCGGAGAGGAACGGATAGCAGATTGGCTGGCGGAGAGCAGCTGATAGCAGGGTGGCTGGCGGAGAGGAGCGTATAGCAGGGTGGCTGGCGGAGAGGAGCGGATAGCAGGGTAGCTGGCGGAGAGGAGCGGATAGCAGATTGGCTGGCGGACAGGACCAGATAGCTGGGTGGCTGGCGGACAGGAGCGGATAGCAGATTGGTTGGCGGAGAGCAGAAGATAGCAGATTGGCTGGCGGAGAGGAGCGGATAGCAGGGTTGCTGACACTGGAGCGTATAGCAGATTAGCTGGTGGAGAGGAGCGGAAAGCAGGGTGGCTGGCGGAGATGAGCGGATAGCAGTGTGGCTGGCGGAGTTTAGCGGATAACAGATTGGATGGCAAAGAGGAGCAGATAGCAGATTGGGTTACACAGGAGCGGATAGCAGATTGGTTGGCGGAGAGGAGCGGATAGCAGATTGGCTGGCGCAGAGGAGCGGATAGCAGGGTGGCTGGCGGAGAGGAGAGGATAGCAGGGTGGTTGGGGGAGAGGAGCGGATAGCAGATTGGCTGGCGGAGAGGAACGGATAGCAGGGTGGCTGACACAGGAGTGGATAGCAGATTGACTGACACAGGAGAGGATAGCAGATTGGCTGAGGAGAGGAGCCGATAGCAGGGTGGTTGGCGGAGAGGAGCGTATAGCAGGGTGGCTGGCGGAGAGGAGCGGATAGCAGATTGACTGACACAGGAGCGGATAGCAGGGTGGTTGGCGGAGAGGAGCGGATAGCAGGGTGGCTGCCTGAGAGGAGAGGATAGCAGGGTGGTTGGCGGAGAGGAGCGGTTAGCAGGGTGGCTGGCGGAGAGGAGAGGATAGCAGGGTAGCTGGCAGAGAGGAGCGGATATCGGATTGGCTGGCAAAGATGTGCGGATAGCAGATTGGCTGACGGAGAGGAGCGGATAGCACATTGATGGCGGAGAGGAGCGGATAGCAGGGTGGTTGGCAGAGAGGAGCGTATAGCAGGGTGGCTGGCGGAGAGGAGCGAATAGCAGATTGACTGACACAGGAGCGGATAGCAGATTGGCTGGCGGAGAGGAGAGGATAGCACGGTGGCTTGAGGAGAGGAGCGGATAGCAGGGTCGGTGGCGGTGAGGAGCGGATAGCAAGGTGGTTGGAGGAGAGGAGCGGATAGCAGATTGGCTGGCGGAGAGGAGCTGATAGCAGATTGGCTGACACAGGAGCGGATAGCAGATTGGCTGGCGTAGAGGAGCGAATAGCAGGGTGTCTGGCGGAGAGGAGCGGATAGTAGATTGGTTGGCGGAAGGGAGCGGATAGCAGATTGGCTGGCAGATAGGAGCGGATAGCAGGGTGATGGCGGAGAGGAGCGGATAGCAGGGTGGCTGGCGGAGAGGAGCGGATAGCAGGGTGGCTGGCGGAGAGGAGCGGAGAGGAGATTGGATGACAGAGAGGAGCGGAGAGGAGATTGGATGGCAAAGAGGAGCGGATAGCAGATTGGCTGGCGGAGAGGAGCGGATATCAGATTGGCTGACACAGGAGCAGATAGCAGTTTGGCTGACACTTGAGCGGATAGCAGATTGGCTGGCAGAGAGGAGCGGATAGCAGGGTGGCTGGCGAAGAGGAGCGGATAGCAGGGTTGTTGGCAGAGAGGAGCGGATAGCAGGGTGGCTGGCGGAGAGGAGCGGATAGCAGATTGGGTGACACAGGAGCGGATAGCAGATTGGCTAGTGGAGAGGAGCGGATTGCAGGGTGGCTGGCGGAGAGGAGCGGATAGCAGGGTTGTTGGCAGAAAGGAGCGGATAGCAGGGTGGCTGGCGCAGAGGAGCGGATATCAGATTGGGTGACACAGGAGCGGATAGCAGATTGGCTGACACAGGAGCGGATAGCAGATTGGCTGGCAGAGAGGAGCGGATAGCAGATTGGCTGACACAGGAGCGGATAGCAGATTGGCTGACACAGGAGCGGATAGCAGATTGGCTGGCAGATAGGAGCGGATAGCAGGGTGATGGCGGAGAGGAGCGGATAGCAGGGTGGCTGGCGGAGAGGAGCAGGTGGCAGAATGGCTGGCGGAGAGGAGCAGGTGGCATAGTGGCTGACTGATAGGAGCGGATAGCTGAGCGGCTGGCGGACAGGAGCCGATAGCGGGGTGGCTGGCTGACAGGAGCGGATAGCAGGGTGGCTGGCAGGATGGAGCAGGTGGCATAGTGGCTGGCGGAGAGGAGCGGATAGCAGAGGGGCTGACTGAGAGGAGCGGATAGCGGGGCGGCTGGCTGACAGGAGCGGATAGCGGGACGGCTGGCAGACAGGAGCGGATAGCGGGGCGGCAGGCGGAGAGGAGAGAATAGGAGGGTGGCCTGCGGAGGGAGCGATAGCAAGGGTGGCTGACGGATAGGAGAGAATAGGAGGGTGGCTGGTCAAGAGGAGCGGATAGCAGGGTGGCTGGTGGAGAGGAGCGGATTGCAGGGTGGCTGACAGAGAAAAGCGGATTACAGGGTGGCTGACGGAGAGGCTTGGCGAATGGAGTAGATTGGCGAGTGCCGCGGATAGCAGGGTGGCTGGCGGAGAGGAGCGGATAGCAGGGTGGCTGGCGGATAGGAGCGGATAGCAGGGGGGCTGACGGAGAGGAGCCGATAGCAGGGTGGCTGGCGGATAGGAGCCCATAGTAGGGTGGCTGGCGGAGAGGCTTGACAATCAGGTGTCAACCTGAGCAGTGGAGCATGTAAGATGCACAGCCGCACCCCCCCATACCTTCTCCTGCTTCCACCCAGGTTGGGAGTTAAACTCTGCAGAGGAACTTCTGAACTCTGGAGGCTCCACTGACCAAGGACAGAAAATGCAGGTGGGGGGAGACTGTTGGCTTACTTGGGGGTGCGTCTTTTGCTCATGGTTTGTGTTATGAATCCTGTTTGTGGAGTTTTCCCAACATGATGCCACATTGTGTCCCTCCTTTATTAAAAGGATGTTGCTACACTCAGACTCTGTGCTTGTGAGAGGGGAAGTCTTGCCCCTTAGAGGTGTGATATTTAATTGTCCCATGTCACTGGGTGGGGGTCGAGCTGGTTTTACATTGTGTTATTGAAATAGAACCCCTACATACTGAACCCGGCCCTTGTTGCTGCCAACTCAGACGGGCAGAAGAGTTTCATTAGGAAGAACAACATACAATCTGGAGCCACCCTCAGGACCTGTGCCTCACACACAGAGCTGTGCCCTTTATTCAGCCAGCTTCCCTCCAGGCACTGTGAATCCTTCGCACCCTGGAGACTGAACCTTGGCTGTGTGTTCTAGAGTCGCTGGGCTGGCCCGTGGAGTACACGGCAGGCCTGGGTTCCCCTCCCACCACTGGGGAAGTGGCATGAGAGGGACAGAGAGCTGGAAGCCTGCCTGGGCAACGGCAGGAGTCAAAGGATCAGGGCACAGGATACCTCTCGAATGGGAGAGAGTTTGAAGGACTCTGCCCCAGAAGGGGAAAACAATAGAGAGCCCTGTCCAAAGGGCCAGGTCCACGAAGAGGTAGCGGCAGTTTCTGGAGTGAGAGAGGGGCTGCAGCCTTAGAGTGACAGGCAGAGATACAGCGTGTGACCACAAGCAGGGGCATTGGTCACACACAGCTCATCCTCAGGATAGTCAGGAGGCAGCACCAGCCCATGGTGAACAGAGCATCCCATCATAAGGTGCCATTGGTGGAGTACGGGAAAAAAGGTGCATTTAGCCTGAAACTCAAACACCCTTTTTCTGGGTGAGAGCCTCTAACCACTTTGACAAACATTCTGAGAGGCTGCTGCTTCCTTCTCCCCCACCACACCTTTCGAAGGCTAAATTTCATTAGTGCTGCGACGTTGCACCCATAACGCTTTCCAGAAATACGCTCATGAGTGTAAATGTGACCTAACTGGAATCTGTTTTATGCAGAGTTAAGAAGCGAGGTTTTGTCTTTATTTTTATATTTCCCACAGCTCTGTGTGGAGGTTCAATGGCCTCCTAACACATTGACCCAGCCCTGTTTGCTCCCACAGGCACCTGGCTTCACCATGGCCTGAGTGACCCCCTGAGATAATTGACCCTCCAGGCTCATAGAGGCCAGGAGCTAAGGGGGTAGCTAAGGGACCCCACATTTCTCCTCACTTGAGGAAATCCCTGTGAAACTCCCCCTTTCCCTGTGTCTTTTTCACACCCTCTGCCAGAGCCGTTCCCCACGTTTTCTCCAGTTCGGCTGGCAGCAAGTCCAGCGCGCGGGGAGAGGGAGAGCTGCGATTTCAGGCTGTCGTGTTATGGCGGGATTGCTGCTAGGAATTGACAGAACCTGCTAATTCTGAGGAACAAACAGGGGAACGGGGCAGCGCTACAGAGTCAGGGAGTCAGGGGTGAAAGTCACTTAAAGGACTTACCGGTACGCGGGAGTCCTGAGCGGGGGGCGGGGCCTCAGGTGGAAGAGGCGGGGCTGTTAGAGCCCCAGGCCCTTTGAATAGAGATTTAAAGGGTCCAGGGCTCCGACTGCAGTAGAAGCGGATGGGAGCCCTGGGCCCTTTAAATCACTGCCAGAGCTACCAGCTGCGGAGGCTGCTGGGAGCCCCAGAGCTTGGGGCCATTCAAAGGGCCCGGGACTCCGGCTGCTGCTACCACAGCAGAGCCCTGCACCCTTTAAATGGCCGCCCGAGCCCTGTTGCTGGAGCCCCCGGGGCAGCGGCTGCGGCCGGGGTCTCCAGCGGTGATTTAAAGGGCCCAGGGCTACGGGCACGGCCGAGCTTACTCTCACTTCTGCAGGGAGCCAACTGGAGCAAATACAGGAAGGATTTCTAGCAAGGGCGCCGTGTAACTAACCAGAATGAAGAATATTCTCTGCCCCCCTCGTCTAACTCTGGGCCTGACTCTCTCCCGTGCTGAGGCCCCTCGCCCTGTCTCTGGCCGTGTCCGGGGGCTTCATGCCCCGGTAGAGCCCCGAAGGTAAAGGTGTGAGGTAGCCTCAGCCCCAACAAGACTCAGGCCCATGTCACTTTCATCCTGGGTTTCAGATGAGTGACCCCTAGAAGTTGGGGGGCCACCGGTGCCCAGACCATGGCCTGGCCACAGAGGCCCCGCCCCTGCTCATCCTCGTCCCCCGAGGCCCCGCCCACTTGCTGTTCACTGCCCTCCGCCCCCTCCCCCCAGACCCCCTACCTGCCCCTCACTCTTCCCCCAAGATGCCACTCACCTGCTGCTTGCTCCTCTCTGCCCCTTTCCCCTAAGGGGGGCTGCCAGGGGGCCATGGGGCCAGGCACCCATCACTTTTTCCTACCTTAGGTGAGCGAGGGGCGGGGGGTCCCTAGGGAAGGAGGCGGAGCAGGGGCAGGAAGAGGGAGGGGGCTCGGGGGAAAAGGCCCAGCGGGGGTGGGGCGCAGGCCTTGGGGGAAGAGGCAGACGGGGGATGGGAGGAGGCAGAGCAGGGCATCGGGTTAAGAGGCAGAGCGGAGCTGGGTGCAGGCTCTCAAGTGAGCTACAGACCAACAGTGGTTCATAGTAACTATTTGTCACGGACTGTGGGGGAGTCCAGCCCTGCGCCCCTCTTCCGGGACTCACAGTGACTCTCAGCCAGCCAGTAAAACAGAAGGTTTATTGAACAACAGGAACACAGGATACAGCCCAGCTCGTGTTCAGAGCCAGGACCCCTTCTGGCCTTTCTGGGGGGTTCAGGGTGCTTGGATCCCAGCCTAGGATCCCCTGAAAAACCCACCACCCAGCTCCCAAACCGAAGACTGACCCCACCCTCTCCACTCAGCTCCTTTCCTTTTGTCCAGCTCCTGGGCTGAGGTGTCACCTCCCCTCCCCCAGGCCTAGCTCATGTTACAGTCTGCATACCTGCCTCTCACCTAAAATCCCTGGCTCTCCCATCCCCCACACAGACAGTCCCTACTCCACCACACTATTCAGCAAGTATTTTAGAAGACCTAGAACATTAGAGGAAATCATGACCTGCCAAGAGACAATTAATGGAGAGAAGCAGCAAGATTAATCCCGTACGTAGGATTGTACATTGGAGTCTCCTCGCTGTCGATAGCCCCCTGCTCGGCCAATCATCGGGTTAAGATGCAGAGCGGAAAAGGGTGCAGGCTGGGCCCCCACTTCTCTGGAGCTTCGCGTCCAGCACTCGAAAGATGACAATGGGCCCACGGAGGATTGACTCGCCCCACATCCCCAGTGTTCCCCCCTGCATGGGCGGCCATTTGGGGGAGGCTCAGCCACCCCTGGCCTCTTAGACGGGCTGTGGCTAAAACACTGACGTTGCTATGAGCAGGAGTTGAACCTGCGCAGGAAAACCTTCTTGGATTTTGAGTCCAACACCTTAGCCACTCAGCCATCACAGCTGTGAGCAAAGCAGGCCCCTAAGGCCAGTGAAACTCCCAGGCCTGACGTCATCTGAACTGCAGAATTCAAACAGCAAACCTGGCTCCCAAAGCACCAGGGGGAATTTGGGGCTCTCGTTCCTTTGCCATCTGGTTAAGCACCAAACCAGCACCCTCCTGTGGGGTCTGTCATTGTTCCTCTCCACACTGTAACGATCGAGACAGGGAGAGGTGACCTGACCTGACCAAGGTCAGACAGTGAGGTAGAATCCAGCTCTGCCCCCCACCAGCTCCCGGCTCTATCCGCCAATGGACTGACTTTCTCGCTGGATTAAACTGTTTGTATTGGACTCTTTTCTCTATGTATAAACAGGACTAAGCCACAACTGGACTGTCCGACAGGAGAATGGGCCACGGCTCCCTTCCCCGGACCCTGGATTTCTCACCACTTCAGAGAAACTTGTTAGTGGAAAAATGAATCACATTCAAATGACTGCAGATTATGAACCGTTTGCTGTTGCCTTGGAACTCGGCCCCACCCAGCCTTTTCCCCTGAGTCAGGAATGATCATTTATTGGTTCACTCTGATTTGTTTCAGTTTTATGTTAGCATCTATTGCCACTAATTGGTCAGAGCCCGTCACTTCCGGAAGTCCGAAACGTTTCCCCCCTAGCTCCCTTCTCGGTACCTTTGATTTTCCTCAGTCTCCTTCAGAGCACTGGCTTTCTTGGCACCAATAACCAAGACTGATTTCCAGATCAGGAGACGTGTCCTCCAGCTGCTGGAACTTCCCTGTTTCACACCTAGAAAGAAACAGGTTTTTCCCCATTAATCATTATCATATTTTAGTGTCGTATTTTACTCTGAATTTCTTGCTCATGAGAAATGCTGAATTGAGGGACTGGAGAATGAGTCTCTGTGTATCCAGCCACAGAATAGCTGCAGCCCCAGCAATGGCTGTGCAAGCTTCCCCGAGGTGTCCCGTCAATGTGTTTCACCCCGATTTACCGAGACCAGCTCTGGGGACAGGATGAGTTCGATCCCGTGGGCAATTCACTCCTCGGCCTCCATGCTTTGATGGCCAATAGATTCCAGTGTTCCTGCTGGTCATTGTTCTGTGGCCATCTGCCCACCTGCCACTGGACTGAGATCAGCTCCCCTCACACCAGCTCATTCCTCACCGGTCTGTGAATGGTCACCACGTCATACAGACATTTGTTCACTCCTGCTGGGGGCAGAAGAGAACCCAGTGCCCTGGAGGTGACAGGCCCGTACTGTGTCCCCAGTCAGGGCCATCGTCCCTGTCCTGAGGTGGTGGCTGCTCTGGGGAGCTCACGCTGGCACCGGTGCAGTGGCCCCGCCGTTAGCTCCCTAGTGTAGCCGCTGAGACTCCCCACCCCCAGCGAGAGCCGTAGCCATGTTGGCAGGAGAAGCTCTCCCAGCGACATATCCTGTCCACACTGGCGCTTGGGTCAGTGTAACTGTGTCACTCGGGGGTGGCTCATTCACACCCCTGAGCGACATACGTTCTACCAACACAAAGGGGCGTAGCCGCAGCCTGAGCAGAGAAGCGATTTAGAAAACAGATTTAGTTTCGTAGGAAATGCAGAAACCCGGGTTTGTAATAAACCAAAGGAGATTCCGACCCACGTGTCACCTTCACCACGTTGCAGTTGTGCCCTGGGACAGTTGTGTTGTCTCAGCCTGTGGCCAGACTAATGGCGTGTGCAGGGGGAGGAGCCACACCCCGTCTATGGGGCTTCTGGCATCCTCGAGGGGAGAAAGGAGAAAAGACGCTCAGTCCCCCATGCCACTCACACAGGGGGCGGGAACTTCTGTGGTCATTTAAAGAGGCTCAAGGGCCCCGAAAGAGTGAAAGGTGTTAACGTGCCCCTGTCACGGTCCAACACTGAACGGGTGAAACAAGGCTGGCGGTTTGGTAGAGAGAGACTTCAGCCCGCTTAGTCCCATGGCAAACACACCTCTCACATCCCTGCTAGTGTGTTACTGAAACACAGAGAGAAAAAGAGACAGAGTTAAAGCAATGGAAATGTAAAGTAGTCAGTAAGGCTTGTCTTTAACAGCATCCCCTGTGCCCTGTCTCTTCAGCTGGGAGTGTTTTTAGAAGGAAAGTTCCTTATGTGATGGTCTCTTGGGTGGTTTTGAAGAAGGTAACAGCTGTCCTGGGGAAATCAGAGAGATCAGCTGAGATGAGCTGGAGCTGTCACTGTTGTGGTGTCTCTTGTTAAAGTCCAATCCCATAAAGTCTAAGATAAGGCGAACACACACAAACGGGGAAAGAAGAGAACAGCAAAGATAGAAGATGCAGCTTCTGGCTCTGTCCTTCCCCCATCCCGGAGACAGTGCTAGGTCAAAGAAAGAATTCCTCCATCAGCCAGCTACCAGCAGTTGGAGATGGCATCCCGTTGGCATGGGGGTGTCTACATGGAAGGACCACAGCTGTGCTGCAGCAGTGTTTTAAGTGCAGACAAGCCCTGAATCACACATCCCAGGTGGTGTTTGGGATTCAGTTGGAACCAGTGGCAATGACAATGTCATCTAGCTCCCTCTCTCTGGCACAGTCTGGTAAGAATATCTCATGGGTTCACGACAAGCAAGGTTTGGGGTTTGAGATGAGCTACATACCCAGGTCAATCTACAACTCAGATCTTAGCCCAGTAATCATGCTGTTGCCAATTCTTTAGTATCTAAAATATAAAGGTTTATTTCTGGAAAGGAAGGAAGGTGAGAGTTAAAATTGGTTGAAGGAATCAAATACATACAAGAATTGCAAAGTTCTTGGATCACGCTTGTAGCAGTGATGGAATAAACTGTTGGCTTTTTAAGTCTCTGGTTGCTTCTCAATCATTGGACGGTCCTCAGTCCTTTGGTTAGAACGCTCCCATTAGTATAAGGTCATCATCAAGAGGTCTGAGCAGGAAAGAGGCCAAATGGAGATGTGTCCAGGGCCTTTTATAGCTTGTGGATGGAAACCCCCATTGTTTCAAACAAAGCCCTCAGTGGAGAGAGTGGAAAATGACAGGTAATGAGATGGTGTTTGGAGTCACATGGGCACGTCCCACATCCATGCCTGATTTCGCTTAGTCACAGCAGAAGCCATGACCTAGACTCCAGATGGAACGTTCCCAGGCAAGTCCATTGAGAGCAGATAGGGGTGTGACCTTATCTAATTGAACTATGACCATATAGACCATTATTGCAACCACTGTCATATAGTTGCAACAAATCTTGTACAAAGATGGTGAAGTGAGGTGTCTATGAAAAGGTTGTCATTTGCTGGTTATGCTTATGCTGTCGGTATGTGTGTATTATTCTTGTATTTGAAGTTATGAATATTGGCTCTGTACTTGTATTTCACTGTTTGCTTCTGAGTAGCACCAGTGAAACATTTGGCCAGCTTATTGAGAAGGGGCTAGTCAAGTTGAATGGCCCAATCAACAAGTACTTGACTGACAATGGAGCCTGGGAGACTCCAATCCACATCCAGTGAGCCTTCCTGGGAATGTTCAATGGCTGCTACCTGTAAGGAACCGAGTCATGTGTGGGCATGTGACATGCCCATGTGACTCCAAACTCCATCTTGCTGCTGTAATTTTCCACAGTAGGAACAAGGGGGTTTCCTGCCACATGACAAAGGATACAAAGGACCATGGACACCCCTCCATTTTGTCTTCAATCCTGCTTCTGACAACCTCTGGAGGGACGTTGCTACAAACTGAAGTTCTGAACACAGGACTGAATGACCCAGCGCAGCTGTGGATGGACCCCAGAGAGTTGATTTGAGCTAGGAGTTTATTCCATCACTGCTACAAGCCTGACCAAGAACTTTGCCATTGTTGTATGTATTTGATTCCATTTAACCAATTTTAACTCTCATCTCTGTTTCTTTCTTTTTATGAATAAACCTTTAGATTTTAGATTTTAAAGGATTGGCAAAAGTGTGATTTTTTTGGCACAATCTGATTTGTACATTGACCTGGGTTTTGTGGCTGGTCCTTTGGGAACGGGAGAACCTTTAACTGGGGACACTGGTTTTCATAATTAGTCATCCCTGTCAGGAGTGTCGCTGGTGGTGATACAAGGGAACTGGGTATCTGAGGGAATTGCTTGTATGACGTCTGGTTGGCCAGTGGGGCCAGACCGAAGTCCTCTCTGGCTGGCTGGTTTGGTGCCTTAGAAGTGCAGGACCCCCAGGCTGGGGCTGCGGCTGCAGCTGCCCTGTTTCTTAGCAATTCACCCTGAACTGGTTCTCTCAGTAGAGCACACTTGTTACAAGCAGGTTACACATCTATTTGCTAAAGAGCAGTGGAATATTAGAGCTCTGGACTGCTGAGTTAAGGGAGTGTGGTGTAGTGATTAGTGACAGGATAATCAAAGACCATATATTTGACTCACTCAGTCTGAAAAGCACCACATTAAAGCTCTGGTTTCCATTCCTAGTCCTGCGCGATGTGACTTCTCAATTACCTGATAGGAAAAAAGAGGGAAGATGGTATCCAGCACTTGACTTCCATCTGGAGCTGTGACCATGATGCTCTGGTCAGTGAGTCGAGGTCTGTGTGAAGCGCGTGGAATTTTAAACAGCTCCCTGTGCAGGTGACATTGGAAGCGTTGGTGCCCTGGATCCTAAGCTCTCAGGGTATCTGGTGGGACACCGTGTCTATGGAACTCTGCCTGCCTTTGAGGTCCAGTGGGACAGGCAGCCAGCATCAACCCAAATACTGAATATCCCGCAAAATCTGTTAGCTTCAGCCCTCTGCTGGTGCAGCGGGGCTCCCTTGTTTCCAGATGAACAATTGCATTCACAGGCAGCACAGAGATACCAAACAGGCAGCGGATATTCCTTGTGCTTATCACGCATTGCTGGAGTGGCCAGAGGCGGGCTAATGGGAGGGGAGACGTCTCTGAAATTGGGTCCAAACTGTTAAAAAGTTTGAATGCCCTCTCCCCTGCTGTCAGGGCTTTGAATTTATTTCCTGTCTGCTCCTGATTTAAGATGTGAAGATGTGGCAGCCAGCTGCCATGAGGCCTCTGGGCCTGGAGCAGGGCCGGCGCTTCCATTTAGGTGACCTAGGCAGTCACCTAGGGTGCCAGGATTTGGGGGGGGGGGGGCAGCCGGTCCCGCGGCTCCTGCGGGAGGACCACCGGAGCCGCGGGACCAGCGGACCCTCCGCAGGAACACCTGCGGGAGGTCCACCGGAGCCGCGGGACCAGCAGACCCTCCGCAGGAACGCCTGCGGCTTGTCCACCGGAGCCGCGGGACCGGTGGCGAAATGGGTAGAGCCGGCCCTGCGCCTAGGGCGCTAAAAACCCTGGCGCCGCTCCTGGCCTGGGGAAGTTAATTCACATCAATGTAGCAGTTCCCACTACACAGGTGCCAAGAACAATGTGATAAAACAGTGGTAATGATGCATCAGACTCCCCCCGGTGAAAATCCATGTACCTTCAATGACTTCAATGGATCTAGGCCAACTTGCACCACATGAGAATGTGGCCCAACATTGTACCCAGTTGTAGAGCAGCCCATGTAAGTAGCTGTGTCCTCGGCAGCATCTCCAGTCACCAGTCCCCCCCGGCAGTGGGGTTTTCTTTTCTGGTTCCAGAGGGCTGCTCCTCAGGTTCCCTGTTGAATCTCATAGTGACATTGCTGTATTACAGACAGTGCAGAACGAAGGGCCCAGGAACACGAGACACAGCATGGTGAATGTGTTTGACTGAATGATGACTACGGATCTCAAGCAATGCACCCTGTGGGAAAAGAGCAGCATGTGAGACCTTCTCCTCAAAGAAAATGATTTCAGCTCACATCACCCTTCTGCAACAACATATCAGTTCTGCAGTGCAATGCATTAAATAGCTGCTATGTGGTACCCAGTCACAAAGCAGCCCATGGAACTAACTGTCTCACTACCAGCCTCTCTGGTCATCCCTCCTTTCCTTCCCAATTCCCTTTTCTGGCCTCACACGACCACTCCCCAGATCTCCTCCTGCAGCCAGAATGGACACGCGGCCTGAGAGCTTCGGAGACTTGAGTTCTCTGTTCATCCCATACCCTGTGCAGTGCTGGGTCCCAGTGCCAGCTCCCCTCACACACGCTGCCTCAGCCATTGGGCCGCAGCCCGGACCTGGGGGACAGACGAGTTTGTCTCCATGGTCTATAGGGTCCTTGGCTTCTCTTACAGCAAGGGGAACAATCAGTGCAGGCTCTGCTGGTGACATTCGTGTGCAATGGGGACAGGCTGAGATCCCAGCACATGCCACTTTCAGCAACTGCCCACAGGGGTCAGGGTTGGATTATTAAACTGAAAATAAACCCAAGGGCACTGCGGGGAGGAGTTCCTGCTAGGGAAGGGAGCAGCTCTACCTGCTCACAGCTGCAAGAGGTTCTTTTAAAAAACTTTCCACAACAAAAGCAGCAGAGATTGGGGATAATGAAGTCATAGAAATGTAGAAGTGGAAGGGACCTCGAGAAGCCATCTAGTCCAGTCCCCTGCACCGAGGCAGGACTAACTATTATCTAGACCACCCCTGACAGGAGTTTCTCTAGCCTGTTCTTCAAAACCCCCAGTGACTGGGCTTCCAATCTCCCTGGAAAGGTTATTCCACAGCTTAAGGACCCTTATCATTGGACAGCTCCCCCCCACCCCCCAATATCTAACCTAAAGCTCCCTTGCTACACATTAAGCTGATTACTTCTTGTCCTGCCCTCAGTGGACATGGAGAACAATTGATCACAGTCCTCTTTATAACAGCCCTGAACAGATTTGAAGACTTTTATCAGGTCCCTTATCAGTCTTTTCTCAGGACTAAACATGGCCAGTTTTTAACTTCTCCACAGTCAGCTTTTCTAAACCTTTTACCATCTTTTTTGTTGCTCTCCTCTGGACTGTCTCCAATTTGTCCACCTCATAGACTCATAGACTTTAACGTCAGAAGGGACCATTACGATCATCTAGTCTGACCTCCTGCACAATGCAGGCCACAGAATCTCATCCACTCACGCCTGTAAGAAACCCCTAACCTATGCCTGAGTTACTGAAGTCCTCAAATCGTGGTTTGAAGACCTCAAGCTGCAGAGAATCCTCCAGCAAGTGACCTGCGCCCCACGCTGCAGAGTAAGTCGAAAAACCTCCAGGGCCTCTGCCAATCTGCCTTGGAGGAAAATTCCTTCCCGACCCCAAATATGGCGATCAGTTAAACCCTGAGCATGTGGGCAAGACTCACCAGCCAGCACCCAGGAAAGAATACTCTGTAGTAACTCAGATCCCACCGCATCTAATATCCCATCACAGACCACTGGGCATACTTACCTGCTGATAATCAAAGATCAATTGCCAAATTAATTGCCAAATTAGGCTATCCCATCATACCATCCCTTCCGTAAACTTATCAAGCTTAGTCTTAAAGCCAGATATGTCTTTTGCCCCCACTACTCCCCTTGGAAGGCTATTCCAGAACTTCACTCCTCTGATGGTTAGAAACCTTCGTCTAATTTCAAGTCTAAACTTCCTAGTGTCCAGTTTATATCCATTTGTTCTTGTGTCCACATTGGTACTAATCTTAAATAATTCCTCTCCCTCCCTAATATTTATCCCTCTGATATATTTATAAAGAGCAATCATATCCCCCTGTGACAGTGCTGCCCGTGAGAGCCAGCTGAGCTCACTCAATCAGGGTGAACTGCAAACCAAACGGGGCAGACAAACCCCAAACGCTGGTGGTTATTTCAATACTTAGATTTACCAACCAGCACAAAACAGCTTCTCTAGTACCTCACTGGTCACTTAGAAGTCCAAACCACGCAGATCCCTTAAAGTGCCCAGCCTCAGGCCTCCGTCCAGACACACCTGTCAGATATGATGATGATTCCTGAGAATCTTACTTCATCATATAAAAGAAAAGGTTCTTCCAATCCCAAAGGATCAGCCACATACCCAGGTCCAATTATAACTTAGATCTTATCCAAAATACACGCTACAGCCAATTCTTATTAACTAAGCTAAAATTTATTAAAAAAGAAAAGAGAGAGAGTGTTGGTTAAAAGATCAA